>NW_027791643.1:0-3259 GCF_054177405.1 Leptonychotes weddellii | reverse complement strand
CGCCTGGGTGGCTCAGTCGTTAAGCGTCTGCCTTCGGCTCAGGTCATGGTCCCAGGGTCCTGGGATCGAGCCCCGCATCGGGCTCCCCGCTCAGCGGGAAGCCTGCCTCTCCCCCCTCCACTCCCCCTGCCTGTGCTCTTCTCTCAATGTGTCTCTCTCTGTCAAATAAATAAATAAAATCTTTAAAAAAAAAAAAAAAAACCTCTATTATAGCTCCTCTATTGACATACAGAATTGTGACTGTTTATAAACATCTGCTCTCCCACTGACTTATCAGTCTCTTGAGGTTAATAGGCACGACGTCTCCTGCATTTTGCGATCCTCAGTGTTGAACATAATCATAAAGGAGGTGCACAGTGAAAACATGATCACTGTTTTATAGGGCTAATTATTTTTATGTAGTCTTCTGACCTCCCCTAAGACCTTTTCCCTCAGGAATCTACTACAACAAAACACTGCTTGGCATATACTAAGTGTGCTGTCTACCTATGGACTTTCTGAAAAGAGAAAACAGTCTCAACTATTTCATCATTCGAAGCTCCAAATGTAATTATTTTAAATGAAGAAATGCTGATACCTGGCTACAAAAACTGAAGCATTTTTCAAATGTTTACCTTTAACTAGTTAATGCTTAAACACACTGTCGCAGACTTAATTGTATTATCTCAATGAGAGACAACATCAAAGTCTAAATTTGATCTAAATTTGAAGCTTTTACTAAATGTGAGACTCAGAATAAATATTTGCCCTGTTCCCCTTCTTCTCCCTACCCCATTCCATTCTCCCTTGTTTACTAATTATGAATGTACCTTGTGATGCACAGCCCAAAACCCTCAAAGAAGCCCTAAGAAAACCTGGTAGAACTAAGAGCTGCAATATGGGGCAAGGCCACTAGGTGGAACCTCATAAAATCTATGTTTGTCTATGGCCTGTTATTAATCCCTTTAGCCCTGGAATGCTGAGGCTGAAAAGGACCAAGGAAAGCAACAAACCAACCCCTTCATTTTCTTAGAGAAGGAACGTGAGGGCCAGTCAAGGAAAGGATGAGCCTAGGCCCCTCGCTGAATTAGTAGTGGTAGACCCACGTCAGCACCCAGAGTCTCTATTGCTGTAGGTCTCTGGATTTGCCACAGTGATTATTTTGCCCCAGGGCCATGAAGTGGAAAGGCGTACAGCATAAATAAAAACAGGTGATATGGCTGCTCAGACGCCTCTATGGCGAGACAAAGCAGTATTGGCACAACATTACCTAGCTTGTGTTCTGGAATAGTATGCACAAAGCATTAGGGATCCCCAGAAAAAGAAAGACACGATATAGCTTTCATGACAGAGGACAAATCATTTTAAGCCCCCAGCTATTTTTCCTGATCTTCATTCTACTCTCCCGAGCATGCCTTGTGTATGTTTTTTTGTAGAACTTCCTGGAAAGTGTTAGAATTACAAAGACATGCAAAAACCTCAGTAGTTAAGGATTTTAAGGGAACAAAGGGAATGTAAAAACAGTCCCTAGCGGCCCAGGAAATAGCCTCACTAGATCAGAGACAATAAATCAGTGGTTAAAAAAAGTAAGCAAGACCCTGCCTTCCTTACCTGAGACCAGGAGCCGAGAACCCCAAGCAGTTTACTCCCTCTCTGGGAGCACGCCCAGAGCCCCTTCCCCTGGTCTGACAGTCACCTCTGCTTCCTTACAATGTTAAAAGTCTCCGCCCGAGGAGGAGGACAGGCTTCATTACCGTCACACAGGATTCAGGGGTAGGCTTGTTTTCTAAGTGCCTGTGCAACCTTATGCCCACCTTCATATGCGATGACTAAAGCTCCCCTTTCTGAATATTCATCCTAATCCTAATTTAAAGGAAGCCACTCACTGCTGCTCTGGGAGTCCTGGCTTTGAAAGTGGCGTCCCGCATTCTCCTTATTGGATGTAAATAAAGTTTCCTTTGTGTGACAACTCCACCTGGTGTAGTCTCTACTTGTGAGTCTCTATCACCAAGAAGTGAACTCAATGTTAGTTCGGTTAAAGCATTAACCTACTTGAGCCAGAGGCAGCGGGCTTCAGGGTCTGTCTGTAACAGTGCATCAGAATGAAAGTAGCTCCACTTCTCACTGTAGAATCGAGACCTTACATTACGGGTCTATTTCAACTATAGGAAGGGGTTTGTGCAGACTGGGTGGAAAGGACTCTCAGTAGCTTTTCCACTGACAAACCATGTAGTCTTAGAGGCACATTTCCTGCCCACAGTCTGTAAGGGGTAGAGCAGTGCAGTCCGCCTTGCCTAAGGGGCACAATCGGAACAAGGAGTTACAGGGATTTGGGATCAGATGACCGCAGAACAAAACTGATGGAGACAGGTTATCAGAAGCAGCTTTTCCACCCCTTCAGTTCTATCTGGTCTCTTCTCCCAGGGTCCCCATTCTGTCATGCAGCTGTCCTAGAGAGGGAACGTGGCAAACAAACACGGGGATCTGAGAAATGGAGGTAAGACAGGAGGTAGTAGCTTTAGGAGTTAGTTGGACAGGTAGGGAGTCAGGGCCAACGTCCCCAACAAGAAAATACAGAGTTGAGACAGCTAAGATTTGTTTTGTTTTGTTTTTTTTAGCTAAGATTTGTTTTGCAGCTTAGATAGGACCGCACTTGATGAGGGAACAGAAGGCAAGCTGAGGACAAAGTAGAAGCTGACACCCCACAACCCCTCCCCATGGGATATATGTGACATTCCTCATGCACTCCTGTCTCCCTAAAGCTAGGAAAAACAAATAGTTAAACTTATAGGGATCACAATCCTATAAGACATAAGTCTCCCTCAGTTTGCAAATGTCTTAGCAATCTACAAGAACAAAGCATTTCTATCAATAACCTAGCTTCCAGAAGGAAATATAGATACAATTAAATGTCCTTGTAACCGGCAGCCCATTGACAGATCCTTGAAGCTGGCAGAGTGTAATGTTCCTCCAGAAGCTCCCAACTATCTTCATGTTACTGCCTCGCTAGAGGGAAAAACAACCTTAACTTGACAATGGCAAGGCCTCCGGTATCCTGTGAGTGGTCTTTAACATATGAAAGTTCTTTCAAAACCTCCCTTTTCACACACAAAAATAGACTCAAAATGGTTGAAAGGCCTAAATGTGAGACAGGAGTCCATCAAAATCCTAAAGGAGAATACAGGCAGCAACCTCTTTGACCTCAGCCGCAGCAGCTTCTTCCTAGAACCATTGCCAAAGGCAAGGGAAGCAAGGGCAAAAATGAACTATTGGGACTTCA
>NW_027791642.1:0-286 GCF_054177405.1 Leptonychotes weddellii | reverse complement strand
AGTGTAATAGAGATATACCGTAAGAGGATGGGAAATCATATTCAAAACTTAGATCTTTAGATCTAGCTACCAGTACCATCATGCACGAGCTGTGTGACATTTTCAAGGGCAGTTTGTGAGACTCAGCTTTGTCATCTATGAAATGAGGATAGATGCGGGCGCCTGGGTGGCTCAGTCGTTAAGCGTCTGCCTTCGGCTCAGTCATGATTCCAGGGTCCTGGGATCGAGCCCCGCATCGGGCTCCCTGCTCGGCAGGAAGCCTGCTTCTCCCTCTCCCTCTCCCACT
>NW_027791641.1:0-286 GCF_054177405.1 Leptonychotes weddellii | reverse complement strand
CCTCTCCCACTCCCCCTGCTTGTGTTCCCTCTCTCGCTGTGTCTCTCTCTGTCAAATAAATAAATAAAATCTTAAAAAAAAAAAAAAACCCAAAACTCCAGTTTAAAAAAAAAAAAATACAAAACTGAGATAATATTAAACAGATATTTTATGTCCTTTTCCTCTTAATTATAGTGTTGTTTTTCTTTTTCCTTTTTTTTGGGGGGGGGGAGGGGCAGAAGTCGAGGGAGAGAGAGAATCCTAAGCAGAATCCTATGCAGGCTCCTCGCCCAGCACAGAGCCTGAT
>NW_027791640.1:0-286 GCF_054177405.1 Leptonychotes weddellii | reverse complement strand
TTTTTTTTGGACAGAGTAGGTTCATTCTGGTGAGCTGTTGGGTGGAGGAGAGTATAACGAATAGCGATTCTCTGGGAGATGAGCTCCTGCATTCTAGTCCTTGGTTATGTGTGTTGGGCAGTTGACGTTTCCACGTGGAAGAACAACAGCCACATTCTGGAACAATCACCCCAGTGTCACTAAGAACTGTAAGGTAGCACAGGGCAGGGGCTTACTTGTTCTTGCTTTGTGCAGTAACACTGTGCAAAGGGGGTCCTCGAATCAGATTGGAAGAGGGGGTGATCTC
>NW_027791639.1:0-286 GCF_054177405.1 Leptonychotes weddellii | reverse complement strand
TTAAGATTGCACAATGGTAAGGGCACCTGGGTGGCTCAGTCAGTTAAGATCTGCCTTTGGCTCAGGTCATGATCGCAGGGTCCTGGGATCGAGCCCCACGTCTGGGCTCCCTGTTCAATGGGGAGCCTGTTTCTTCCTCTCACCCCAGCTCATGCTCTCTATTTCTCTCTCTCTTTCTCAAATAAATAAATAATATATTTAAAAAAAAAGAGGGGCGCCTGGGTGGCTCAGTTGGTTGGGCGACTGCCTTTGGCTCAGGTCATGATCCCAGGGTCCTGGGATCGAG
>NW_027791638.1:0-286 GCF_054177405.1 Leptonychotes weddellii | reverse complement strand
TCCATTTCTTTGTGTCTTCCTCAATTTCTTTCATGAGTATTTTATAGTTTTCTGAGTACAGACACTTGAATGAATATTAAAGAAGCTAGTAAGTCTAGTTTTGAAGTTCTTGTGAAATGCTCGTGAGCCAAAAGCACACAGAAGTGTGCTGAAATCAGACACCAGTGTACTCAATTAGGAAAGTAAGGCAGTTGGCATAAGGGAAATAGCACTGCCCTAAGAATCATGAAACTAATGTTTGTTTTACCTCTATTACTAAGTGGCTAAATGGCTTCAGACAAATCAC
>NW_027791637.1:0-286 GCF_054177405.1 Leptonychotes weddellii | reverse complement strand
TAAACCATTTTGTTTCCCTTTGCTAGCTATTTGGTCCTCTTTTCTGCCCAGTGGTCTCACTCAACAGGGACTGTATCAGTGATTCAATCTGGTGGGTTTTTTGCAATACACAGAAGAGAAATGCTCTCTTTATATAAGGATGCATCATCATTGCAGAATGACACCACTGTGTCAATGTTTTTTGTTTGTTTGTTTGTTTGTTTGTAGTTTTTAATTTTATTATGTTATGTTAGTCACCATACAATACATCATTAGTTTTTGATGTAGTGATCCACGATCCATTGTT
>NW_027791636.1:0-286 GCF_054177405.1 Leptonychotes weddellii | reverse complement strand
GGACACATCAGGAGCACCTGCCTCGCGGGAACGAAGGGGTGTGCAAAGCGCTGAGCCCAGGGCCCAGCAGGGTCTGAGGGCAGGGGAGCTCCAGGATGTTCTAGCTCAGGCCAAGCCCCCGGGGAACCAGGGAGAGTTTGGGGCTTGAGGGGCAGGCTGGCCCCGGGCAGGGGTCAGAAATTGTGTGTCCCGAGCTCCTTCCATGCCCTTGGCCCCTCTCCCCAGCAGTCCAGGCCTGACCCCAGAATCTGCGGGACTCCCCGAGGGCCTCAAGGAACTCCCGGTG
>NW_027791635.1:0-286 GCF_054177405.1 Leptonychotes weddellii | reverse complement strand
ATTTTGAAAGATTTCTAAATTTCACACATTTTATCTGGTCAACTTTGTTAATTTCCTAATTAGTGGAAAATCTATGGCATATGGATTCATTAAAACCCTATTTACTCATCCATATTTAACCTAACCATCTCTAATGATCACATTTATTTTCTCTCTCCTCTAAAACCTGTTAATCCTTTTATCTCTTCTAATTACCTATCAATTTCCAAGATTTCTTTTTTTTTTTTTTTAAACCAGTGATTGCCTAATTGCTGTCTGGAAGATAAACCTCCCTTCATGTTCAGAT
>NW_027791634.1:0-286 GCF_054177405.1 Leptonychotes weddellii | reverse complement strand
CTACAGTGTCGTGAGACCAAAGAAATATATAGTTCCAGAACATTCTCATCATCATAAAAGGAGACCCATACCCATTAAGTAGTCATTCTCTGTTGCCCTTTCCCCGTAGCCCTTTGGCCACCACCAAATCCTCTGTGGATTTCTCTATTCTGGATATTTCAAATAAATGGAATCATACATTATGAAAAAAAAAAAAAAACCTATATCAGTGAGAGTAAGTAAGCTCTCTATCAGCATTATCCAATAGAAATACAGTGTGAGCCATATATTTAATTTTAAGTGTTTT
>NW_027791633.1:0-286 GCF_054177405.1 Leptonychotes weddellii | reverse complement strand
ATCAGTCACCTTACAGGCAATACAACGGAACTAAATTATGTCTTTCAATACTTACCCTGAAGGCAAATGGGCTAAATGGCCCAATCTAAAAACACAGGGTATCAGATTGGATAAAAAAAACAAGACCCATTGATATGCTGCCTGCAAGAGACTCATTTTAGACCCAAAGACACATCCAGATAAAAAAGTGAGGGGGTGGAAGACTATTTACCATGCTAATGGACACCAAAAGAAAGCGGGAGGGGCAGTCCTTATATCAGATAAATTAGATTTTAAACCAAAGGCT
>NW_027791632.1:0-3259 GCF_054177405.1 Leptonychotes weddellii | reverse complement strand
GACGATGGACTCTGAAAAACAAACTGAGGGTTCTAGAGGGGAGGGGGGGTGGGAGGATGGGTTAGCCTGGTGGTGGGCATTGAGGAGGGCACATTCTGCATGGAGCACTGGGTGTTATGCACAAACAATGAATCATGGAACACTTCATCTAAAACTAATGATGTAATGTATGGGGATTAACATAAGAATAAAAAAAAAAGAAGAAAAAAAATAAAATAAAATAGTATATATATTAAAATGTCAGAATTAATTAAATTACAATTGCATAATGATGAGTAAAGTGTGTGTGTGTGTGTGTGTGTGTCTCAGTGTGACACAAAGATTTCTGGGGTAGTTTATACTAACAGTCACCATGGGCAGCCCCAAGTTTCATTAGAGGAGATGTATAACTCACAGACACAAATCAGTGGCTGCAATAGTCAAAGCTCACTGCATATCCATTGTGATATGGTTACAACAAGCATTTTAGATTCTAGCATATTCTGAAAAGAAAATTATGGTAACATGGTGCTGCTGCCAATTATCTGAATATGACTGACAGTCGGAGCAACCACGTAGAAAGTCTAGCTTCTGATTTCCCTTTGACTGCCAGTTTTTGAACTACAGGGGGTTGAGTTCCCAATCAGATTTTCTTGTTTCCCAGACTCAGCCTGTGTAGAGCTGCATTTTCCTTACTTTACGTTTGTCATCCTAGGGCCACAGGGCCTTTTTACCCCCCACACAGTGGGCTTTATTTCTGACTTGGTAACTACAAGGAGGCAGAGAATTCTGGGTGAAGCATCTCACACAGTGTGGTGAGCAATTGTCTCATGACTCACCAACCTTTAAGACCTATGTTCACTGAAGGATGTTAAGTTGGGTTCCTCAGATATGCCTTCCTTGCTTTATATTCAACCCAACACCTTGGTCATTCCATTGTCCCTAGGGCTGGCAGCATTGCACTTTCTGGGATTTCACTTGTACTTGCTACTTCCTCTGCCAAGAGTTCATCTTGTGCACCCACACGTGGAAAGCATGTCACTCTTTAGGGGTGACATTTCGACCCATCATCAAATCCTGTTATCTGTCCCTGTAAAATATATGCATAAATGACCACCTTTCAGACCATCTCTGTCTCTACTACTTGAGCCCAAACCACCATCATCTCTGGCTTGACATTGCAATAACCTTCTGAACCTCAGATCTTCCTCTTAGAGGCTTGTTTCCTTGAAATTCATTCTCTATAAAGCATACAGAGTGATCTTTCTGAAATTTAAGTTAGAATGTGTTACTAGTGTACCAAAAGTCTTTTAATGGTTTCCTACCTGACTCAGAGCATAAGCCATGGCCCTTACTAGCAGGAGAACCACCCACATTGTCCCATGTGAGCTGGCCACCTGCTCTATCAACATTTTCCCTTTTTGACCTCCCCCCACCCCTTCCCGACCACATAGGTTTCCTTACATTTCCTCAAACTCACCAAGCACTTTCAAGCCTTAGGGCTTAATTTGCACTTTCTGATTCTCCAGGCAGGGATGATTTTCTCTGAGTTATCCATATGGCTATTACTCATTTCTTGCAGATTTCTGCTCAAAGATCACTTCCTCTGAAAAGCCTTTCTGTGGTAGTGTTCTTCATGTGGTTATGGTCTTTCCCTTTGCCGCTTAATTTCTCTTCCCAGCACTTAACCATGCCCAAATATTGTTCCTTTTTTGTTTATTGTCTATCTCCCCACTAGGATTGGGCGCTGCCTGCACAAGGCCTTTTTAAGGTTTGTTTACTATCAGGTCCACTCATCTAGAATTGTGTCTGTGACACACAGTAGCGTTCAGTAAAGAAATGGCTGAGTTAATGTCTGCGGTCCTTTGTACACAGTCCTCCTCATTTTCTTTATAGCCCTGCACTTGGCCATTTCAGTGCTTCCTGGTGGCAAGTGAGCTGCTACATCAGGCTTCCTCATTTTACCTTCATCTTCCTGGGAGTTCAAGTTTGATATTTGTGTATCTCACAAATCAAGCCATATCAATTGATAATTCTGTTATTCCAGCTTTTAACAATGCTCACCTGGAAATAAACTTTTCTTTCTGGAAAGTTTTGGAATTATGGTAGAGAATTGGGAAGAAGAAGTCATTTCTAGTGCCCTCATATATAATTGGGGCATTACCTAAGCCACTTAGTTCAAAACCTTTCTTTGGCAGATGAGTTTGTGGCCCACAGACGTGAAGCACTTTTCTTGTCACATAGCAAATCACGTTTGGAGGTAGAACTCAAATATAGTGCTTCCTCCCGTTACTGTCCTGTCCTTAGACTTGATTCCTGGGACCATCAGTCTCTGGTCTCTTTGTGTGGGAGGGCAAAGGAGGGGGCTATCCTGTATTCAGACATTGTGCTTTTAAGGGACAAAATAGGATGAGATACATGCCCCTTTCTGTGGATCATGCCCTAGGGTCTCTAGTTTCTTTATCCTCTATTTTGTCTTGGAACCATTAATCATCACTCTCCTGCCACTTGTTCTGGGCACCACTTACTTCATTTTTGTCCAAATTACATATACAGTTATGAACTCTGACCAACTAGCTCATGGGATTCAAGGTAACAGTGTCATTGTATATCTACTATGTGCTCCATACTCACTCTCTTTCACTGCAGACAGAGTTTGAATTAGCAGTTGTGTTCATGGAGACACAGATTTCTATACTGAAACATTTTCTTCCTGCCAAAGCCAAATGTTAAATACATTCATTCTCTGCTGAAGTTTTAGAAAGCAAAATTGCATGGTTTGAGAGTGAAAAATCAAAGTATCATTTTAGGATATGTCAGGTACAATTCTAAATCTGTGTGCAAGGATTGGAGATTTGCTAAGTACAGATCCAGGCTGGTATTAAAATTAGCATTCCTGTAGAATTCAGAGGAGCAAGCAATGCTAGCTTGGCTATACCTTTGAGGGCTGCATAGGCTTGCTTGTTCACCTGACTTTTGTGTTTATCTGACTATTTAGGGAGGCTTTGCCAGCATAGGGTTATCTACTGGCTTAACTACTTCTCAGCATCCATAAGGATATACGTATGAAAGTACTTTTCACTTCATAGCTTAGGGGAGCTGATTAGATTCTGATTAATACACAAAAAATACCCGGAAGTCTTATGAGCAACTCTATGCCAGCAAATTAGATAACCTGGAAGAAATGGAGGCATTCCTAGAGATGTATCAACTACCAACTGAACCAGGATGAAATAGAAAACCTGAACAGACCTATAACCACTAAGGAAATTGAAGCAGT
>NW_027791631.1:0-13747 GCF_054177405.1 Leptonychotes weddellii | reverse complement strand
GGGAATGGGTTAGCCTGGTGATGGGTATTAAGGAGGGCACATTCTGCATGGAGCACTGGGTGTTGCATGCAAACAATGAATCATGGAACACAACATCAAAAACTAATGATGTAATGTATGGTGATTAACATAACATAAAAAAAAAAAACCAATTTTGGTATGCAAAACTTCCAGGGAGGTTTCAGAGGAGGGAACCATAGGGGCTAAAGGCAGACTGCCCCCCAAAATATGCCACTTTGGCACACTGATTATTTTGAATTAAAGTTACTAAGAGATGGCTACTGTATGAAGAACACTCTGATACTCCTTTATCTCTAGACAGCAAGAAATAAGTCTCCCATGTGAGAGGTACCCTTCTTATACCAGGTAGAGACATCCTAATCATCAGAGCTAAGGAATTCAGAGTCAAGAAGGCTATATAATCAAACCTTGTTACTTTTACTAATCTATTACCTCAACCCAAATGCTATTTAGAATTCTTTACTAATTAAGCTCCAGAACATAAGTTT
This sequence comes from Leptonychotes weddellii, assembly GCF_054177405.1. NCBI lineage: Eukaryota > Metazoa > Chordata > Mammalia > Carnivora > Phocidae > Leptonychotes > Leptonychotes weddellii. The sequence continues at coordinate 13,238 of NW_027791631.1, read as the reverse complement.
TATTTGTCCTGCCAATTATTAACAGATTTTATGTTTCTTTGTATAAAACATAAAAAAGTTGCATGACTTGGTCATTTTTTGAATCTCAATTTCATTATTGGTCCTCTGTATACACATAATAAAACTTCAGGTTTTTTCCTCCTTGTTAATCTGTCTCATGTAAATTTAAGTCTTAGACCAGTTAGAGGAATATTGAAGGGTAGAGAAAGACCAGTTAGAAGAATATTGAAGGGTAGAGAAAAAAATTTTCCTCCCCAAAACCAGTAATCAATGCTGTCAGGTTTCTCTTAATGAAAGGTACCCTGACCAGCCTGCTCAGCAGTGCCCTGGCAAGGCAGTTCAGATTCCTCCAGATTTGCCCATAGGAAGAATATGCATGTTTGTGTAGATTAGGGCTTAGATTTAAGCATATGTCATAGATCCCCAAGAGCCTGCTCTTGACACCTGGACCCTCCTGACATTTGGCCTCTTCCAGGTCCCTAGCTACCATGACCTACACAGGCCATGCATGCATAGTATGTACCTGTCAGCCAGCCTTGGGAAGCCAGAGCCCCCAAGACCTGGGGAACATCAGCTGGCCCCAACCATCTGTATCACCTCTTGGGCAGTGAAAGTCAACCTCTGACAATATTTTTGAGGCATCAGCTTTAAACTAGTGACATCAGTCTACATTTGGCTGGCTTTCTGATGAAATCTGGAGTTCAGAAATGAAAGCTCCAAGATGTCTCTTACTAGAGGCTACAGCAGCCAATCTGCCTGCCATCACCCTGGCAAGGCAGTCCAGTTTTCTCCAGTGCTTCCTCAGTGTGAATATGCACATATGTGTAGATTAGGGCTTGGAAGCAGACAGATGACTTGTACTGCTCCCATCACCAGGCTTCTACTGGAATGTTCCCTGTAATAAGTGCCTGGATACCCTGACCTGCATGGCCCACACATAAACTATCTGCACCCCAACATCAAGGTTCTACAATAAAACATTTAAAACACAGTTGTGAACAACAGAAGGATAGTAATTAATATGACTCATTAACTAACCTTACCAAAATTACCTAAGAGGTGGTTTAGGGGTAGAATTGATTATATATTCATTTCTGAGGATCTCTGGAGACCTACTGAAGACTTAGTCCAGACAAAACTTAAAATTAAGGAATCTCCAGATGTTAGCCTGATCACCCAACCCAGTGAGTTATATTCTATATAACTATATACCCTTATTAGGAGCATGAAGTAACATGAATGCTGACAGGCAGAAAGGAAAAGTGCCTGCACAAAAAGTCATCTCCAGAGTAGGAAGAAACCCAGACTCCCTTGTTTCTAAGGGTACCAATCCACACCCCAGGACAAGGATTATTTTAATACTTTGACCCTGGTAACTATAACTAGAAACTAGGCCCATAAAAAAACAGACAAAACTACAACAAATGAGAATATATAACCAATCAGATTCACTGAAGAGCAAGCTTATACCAGACAAGAAATGATAAAAATTAGGCAGCAGGAAAAATAGGGGCCGTGCATGCAAAGCAAGTGCCGGTAGCTTCCCTGCCCCTCCCGCAACGCTTGACCCCGGGATCCCCCCGGCTTGCCTGCCCGCCATGGCCGACAAGGAAGCCTTTGATGACGCAGAAGAACGTGTGATCAACGAAGAATACAAAATATGGAAAAAGAACACCCCTTTTCTTTATGATTTGGTGATGACCCATGCTCTGGAGAGGCCTAGCCTAACTGCACAGTGGCTTCCAGATGTAACCAGACCGGAAGAGAAAGACTTCAGCATTCACCAACTTGTCCTGGGAACACACACGTTAGATGAACAAAACCATCTTGTGATAGCCAGTGTGCAGCCCCCTAATGATGATGCTCAGTTTGATGTTTCACACTAGGACAGTGAGAAAGGAGAATTTGGAGGTTTTGGCTCAGTTAGTGGAAAAATTGAAATAGAAATCAGGATCAACCATGAAGAAGTAAACCGGGCTTGTTATATGCCCCAGAATGCTTGCATCATTGCAACAAAGACTCCATCCAGTGATGTTCTTGTTTTTGACTATACAAAACATCCTTCCAAACCAGATCCTTCTGGAGAATGCAACGCAGACTTGCATCTGCGTGGACATCAGAAGGAAGGCTATGGACTTTCTTGGAACCCAAATCTCAGTGGGCACTTGGTGCTTCAGATGACCATACCATCTGCCTCTGGGACATCAGTGCTGTTCCAAAGGAAGGAAAAGTGGTGGATGCGAAGACCATCTTTACAGGACATACAGCGGTGGTAGAAGATGTTTCCTGGCATCTGCTCCATGAGTCTCTGTTTGGGTCAGTTGCTGATGATCAGAAACATGATCTGGGATACTCGTTCAAACAATACTTCCAAACCAAGCCACTCAGTTGATGCTCACACTGCTGAAGTGAACTGCATATCTTTCAGTCCTTATAGTGAGTTCATTCTGGCCACAGGATCAGCCGACAAGACTGTTGCCTTGTGGGATCTGAGAAATCTGAAACTTAAGTTGCATTCCTTTGAATCACATAAGGATGAAATATTCCAGGTTCAGTAGTTGCCTCACAATGAGACTATTTTGGCTTCCAGTGGTACTGATTGCAGACAATGTCTGGGATTTAAGTAAAATTGGAGAGGAACAATCCCCGGAAGATGCAGAAGATGGGCCACCAGAACTGTTGTTTATTCATGGTGGTCACACTGCCAAGATATCTGATTTCTCCTGGAATCCCAATGAACCTTGGGTGATTTGTTCTGTATCAGAAGACAATATCATGCAAGTGTGGCAAATGGCAGAGAACATTTATAATGATAAAGATCCTGAAGGAAGCGTCATCCAGAAGGACAAGGGTCCTAGATATGTCTGCACTTCTTGTGATTTTAGACTCCCCTTTTTTTTTCCTCTCAACCCTGAGATTGATTTAACACTGGTTTTGAGACACAGACTTTGTTTGGCTATCCCTCTATGATAGGTACCATCCCATCAACAATGTTACTAGCCCAAACAGAGGGTGTTTTCTAAATATTAACTGGGGGACTTGATTCAGTAAAGCCACAGACTTATATTTAAATTTTCTTTAGGAATTTTCTAGTAACAAAGGTGTAAAGTAGGCACAGAAAGGGGAATGTTATGTGTGGTTATTTTTCTTCTTAGGCTATATCCCCAAGTTTTTCAGACTCCTTTAAGTAAAGGCTAAAGTAAGGAAGGAGTAGAGCCAAGTGAGGTAGGTGTCTGAGCCATGAAGTATAAATACCACAAGATGTCGTTTTTATTCAGGAAATGGGGGAAATTCAATTCATATAAATTCCTATTCTAAAATTTTCACACCTGACTTTCCAGGATGCACATTTTCCTATGTAGACCAGTCTCCTCTCAGTTTCATCAGTTAAGTCAAAACTATGTGTTCCTCTTTCCCCCATATATTTTTGCTTGTTAGTGTATTTCTTGAGCTGTTTTCATATTTCTTTCCTTTCTGTGAAATGTTTTTTTAAAAAACTTGGGACCACCAAGTTGTAAAGATGTATGTTTTTACCTAACAGTTATACCACAGGTAGACTGTCCAGTTGAGTTGAGAAGAGTGAATTGATAGCTTGTATTTGTTTTTAAAATTAAATTAATCCTGGATAAGAGTTGCTTTTTTTTTTTTTTTTTTTTTTTTAAGGAGTTAGTCTTTGACCACTAGTTTGGTACCATCTCTATTTTGGGTGACCTGTTTCACCAGCAGGCCTGTTACTCTCCATGACTAACTGTGTAAGTGCTTATAATGGAATAAATTGCTTTTCTACATAAAAAAAGAAAAAAGAAAAAGAAATGATAAAAATTAGAATAGATTCCAACAAATTTAAATGGACACAGAAACCCAGTGGCCATTAGATTTATGGCCCAAAGAAAATCAAAACATGGTCTTCCCAGGGTTGGAGATTGCAGAGCTTGGACCCATCACCATTGATGCTAAATTGAATCAATACCTTATAGCATTTGGAGAAAATAATATTTTACAAAGATCTTTGTTTGAGTAGCAGCAACCTGGAGATTAATATGGCCTATACCGGGGCGCCTGGGTGGCTCAGTCATTAAGCGTCTGCCTTCGGCTCAGGTTGTGATCCCAGAGTCCTGGGATCGAGCCCCGCATCAGGCTCCCTGCTCGGCGGGAAGCCTGCTTCTCCCTCTCCTGCTCCCCCTGCTTGTGTTCCCTCTCTCACTGTGTCTCTCTCTGTCAAATAAATAAATAAAATCTTTAAAAAAAATAAAAAAATAAAATAAAAAAAAGATGGCCTATACCTAATATATTATCACTTAAAACATCTTCATGGAAGATAGAACCCAAGATGGAGGTGGAGAAGGAGGACCCTAGGCTCAGCTTATGCCATGAACACATCTAGATAACTATCAATCGTCCCAAATACCCCAGAAATCAATCTGAAGACTGATAGAACAAACTTCACAACTAAAGGGGGAGAAGAGGCCACATCAAAGTAGGTAGGAAGTATAGAGACATGGTTTAAGGGAGAACCACATTTCAGGTGCTGCAGAGAGGAGGGAGCCATGGTTATAGAGAAGGGTGAGGGAGAAAGGAATACACAGGGGAATGCACAAGGAGAAGGCTTCCCCAAAGCCATTGGCTTGGAAAATGAGAGGGGCTGAGTTTTGTGAGTTCTTGCACCCAGCAGGGCTTAAAGCCTGGAGTTTCAAAGATCAGCTGGCTTGGCTGGAATAGAGCCTAGACAGCACTGCCCTGCTCCTTGGGAGAAGGCAGGCAAACAACCTGGGGGACAGTGTGGAAACAGCAATCTGAAGAGCACCTGGGGCACACAGTGGGGAGATTATTTGCTCATCTCAGACGGCATCCCTACAAGGCAACATTCACAGAGACACCTCTCTGGGAACAGGGGAGCTGGTGAGTGCCATTTTCCTTCCCTGCCCATCAACATAAACACAGAGCCAATAGCAGGAGGCAGCACAGAGCTGACACTGGCTGCTTAACTTGCTTACATCAAGCCTCCCCTCTACCCTGTCCCCACTGTATGCTAGCATGACCGCCCTTCTCAGTCAAGCATGCCTCAGTCCCAATGCAGTGGACCCCACCCCCAGGAGACCAGCACAAATCCCTGTCTATACCATGTCTCCTGACCAGAGGGTTCTGCAGGGCCTCAGTTCTGGTGGGGTTGGTGTCAGGTATCATTTCACAAGCAGACCAGAGCATACCTAGTTAAAACTTGCCACACTCAGGCCAGGAATTAAACATTTCCCACAGTAGGCAAGGAGAGCCTCTGCAGATAACTAGCCTGAAGGGCAGAGCATCTAAAACACAACAGCAGAGTGCACACAGCACACCCCAGAGACACTCTCTAAAGTGCTAGGCCCTGGACACTAGTGACATGACCTCTTCTTCATAAAGCCATTACTTTTAGGAGAAGGAGACATAACCGGTTTTTCTAACATAGAGAAGAAGGCAGAGACAGACAAAATGTGAAGTCAGAGGAATTTATCCCAAAGAACCGGATAAGGCCACAACCAGAGATCCAAGCAAAACATATATAAGTAACATGACTGATGGAGAATTTAAAGCAATGATCTTAAGAATATTCACTGGGCTTGAGAAAAGAAGATATCAGCGAGACCCTTACAACAGAGATAAAAGAGTTAAAAAAGAATCAATCAGAGATGAAGAGTACAATAAATGAGATTGGAAACAGGCTTAATTTAATGAATAGTAGGCTAGCAAAAGCACAGGAATGAATTAGTGACCTAGAAGATAAAATAATGAAGCTGAACAAAAGAAAGAACAGACTTAGGGAACTAGGTAACTCCACCAAACATAATAACATTTGTATTATAGGAGTCCCAGAAGAAGAGAGAGAAAAGGGGTCAGGAAATTTATTTCAAGAAATAATAGCAGGAAACTTCCCTAATCTGGGGTAGGAAACAGATATCCAGATCCAGGAGGCACAGAGAACTCACATCAAAACCAAAAAAGCAGGCCAACATCAAGACATATTATAATTAAATTTGTAAAATACAGTGATAAAGAAAAAAATCTTAAAAGCAGCAAGACAAAAGAAATCCTTAATTTAGCCTTAACCCATTAAGGATAGCTGGAGATTTCTCAACAGAAACTAGGCAAGCCAGAAGAGGGTGGCATGATATATTCAAAGTGCTGAATGGGAAAAATCTGCAGGCAAGAATACTCTATCCTACAAGGCTATTATTCAGAATAGAAGGAGAAATAAAGAGTTTCCCAGACAAACAAAAACTTAAAAGATTCATGACCACTAAACCAGCCCTGCAAGAAATATTGAGACACAAAAAATGATAAAGACAAGAAAGAAACAGGGAAAAATCTCCAGAAACAATGACAAAACAAGTAATAAAATGGCAATGAGTACATTCCATCAATAATTACTTTGAATGTAAATGGACTAATTGTTCCAATCAAAAGACATGGGGTATCAGAATGGGCAAAAAAAAAAACAAGACCCATCTATGTGTTGTCTACAAGAAACTCATTTTAGACCTACATATACCTGCAGATTGAAAGTGAGGGAGTGAAGAAACATTTATCATGCAAATGAATGTCAAAAGAAAGTTTGAGTAGCAATACTTATATCAGACAAATTAGGCTTTTTTGTTCTTGTATTTTTTTTATCCTGCTTTGGTATCAGGATACTACTGGCCTCATGGAATGATTTTGAATGTGCTCCCTCTATTCCATTATGTGTAAGATTTTGATAAAGATTATCATTATTTATTTTTTAGATGTTTGGTAGAAATCATCAATGAAACCATGTGGTCTTAGGTTTTTCTGTGCTGGGAGATTTTTGATTCCTAATTCAACTTTCTTGTTATTGGTCTAAGAAGATTTCCTATTTCTTGGATTCAAGATTCATGATTCAATCTTGGTAACTTGTGCATTTTTATGAATTACCTGGGTTTTTTTCTGTTATCTGATTTGTCAGTATATAATTATTTATAGTAATCTGTTATCACACTATGTATTTTTGTGGCTATCTGTCACATTGTTTTCTCCTCCATTTTTCATTTTGTTTTTTGGGTCTTTTTTTTTTTCCCTTAGTTAATGCAGTTTAAGCATTGCCAATTTTGTTTAATTTTTTTTTAAACTGGTGATTACTTTCAATGTTATGCTATTGTTTATTCTGTTCTCTATTTCTTATTTTTCTTTGTTATTTTCTTTCTCTACTAAGTTTCAGCTAAGTTTCACTTTTTCTAATTCCTTGTGATGTAATGCTAAATTATTTGAATTTTTTTTCTGAATACAAGTATTTATAGGATAAATGTCACTCTAACATCTGCTTTTGCTGCTTCCTATAGGTTTTGGAATATTGTGTTTTCTTTTTCTTTTGTTTTGAGACAAATTTTGAGTTGATTTGCTGTTTGATTTCTTATTCGGCCCATTGCTTGTGCAGTAGTGTGTTAATATTTACATATTAAATATTTAACATTTACAGTGTAGGTTTTCCAGCTTTGTTTTATTGTTGATCTTTAGTTTTGTATCATTGTGGTTGGAAAATACACTTGGCATGATTTCAGTCTTTCTAAATTTGTAATATGGGTCTTTTTTTATATGACTTAGCCAGGGGATTCTTCTGTGTGTACTTGAAGAAAATGTGTATTCTATTTTTTTTTTTTGGATGGAATGTTTTATTCATATCTTTCAGAACCATATGTATTCTGAAGTATGCTTCAATTAAAAAAAATGTTCTTGTTGAAGAAAAAAACTTCAACTGAGGGTACTCATTTAAAAAAAAGTATATCAAAGGGGAGGTGGAGGCGGTGGGTGAAATAGGTGAAGGGAATTAAGAGTACACTTAACATGAAGCACTGAGTAATGTATAGAATTGTTGAATCACTATCTTGTACACCTGAAACTATTATATACTCTATGTTAACTTTACTGGAATTAAAATAAAAAACAATAAAAAAGTATTCATGGAAGGGCACCTGGGTGGCTCAGTTGGTTAAGCATCTGCCTTCAGCTCAGGTCATGATCTTAGGGTCCTGAGATTGAGCCCTGCATCGAACTCTCTGCTCAGTGGGGAGTCTGCTTCTCCCTCTCCCTCTGCTCTCAAATAAATAAATATTTTTTTTAAAAAGTCTTCATGGAAAACAACAGGGGAAGTTACTAATATAATAATGACATTAGGACTATTAAATACGATTTGTGTTAGAGGACAGATACTCTCATTAATATATATGAAAGCAACAGAAAAATTTAAAAGGTCTAAAAGCTGTGCCCCCACACATGAGAACAGCATTATTTACAGCATTTGCAGGTGCCAGAAACACAAGAGAACTGATTGACTTGATAAGAACAGCTGAGGAATTAAATCAAGATGGTTATGGCTTTAACACTCATGTATATAGACAAAAAGATTTGCACCTAAGTAAATAAACCAAATCAAAATAGAACACATTGACCTAAATCTACAAGGCCCTTTTGGCAACCTAAATAAACCATTTAGACCACCACCCTTTAAAACAACTATAAAAATAGAAACACAACAGAAACTTCAAAAACTGTATACAGGGGCGCCTGGTTGGCTCAGTCATTAAGTGTCTGCCTTCAGCTCAGGTCATGATCCCAGGGTCCTGGGATTGGGCCCCGCATAGGGCTCCCTGCTCCGCAGGAAGTCTTCTTCTCTCTCTCCCACTCCCCCTGCTTGTGTTCCCTCTCTCGCTATCTCTCTCTCTCTCTGTCAAATGAATAAATAAAATCTTTAAAACAAAAACAAAAAATATATATATACAGCAGCAAAGAAATGGAAACAAAAAACCTTTTAGAGTAAATAGACTTCAGAAAATAAACCCACATATAGACTCACTAACCCATTTACTGTAAATACTAACCCCTTTATAAAACCTAATTGCATTAATAAAGAAGCCAATGAAGAACAAATCCCATGAGGCCCCCAGAGAGACTCAGCATTCTCTGTGTCTTGGCCCAAGCTGGAGACAATCACCTGTGTATTATATTGGCCATAACAACAAAAAATCCTTTTGTAAGTAAAAGTACTATATATACCATGTTGTTAGGTCCTGGAGCACAAGTAACAATGACACAAGGATATCCTACAAATTTAGAAAACTTTAATAATTAAAAGGGACTAATTGAAGGATTAGGAGGAAAATTCACCCCCATGAGCACATAGATTACTAAGAATTGATGATAGACCACCCATTAAGGCTTAATACCTTATAGATCCCAATTAAGAAAACATTCTTGGAGTGTGTAATAGGACATACAAAAAAAAATCAAGGAAAACATCAAGTCCTAAACTATTGCACCTACTATTTCACCATATACTAACCCAATCTGGCATGTTAAAAAGCCAGACAGGTCACAGAGATTTACAGTACATTATAGGAATTTAAACACTCTCCCCAGATTGAGGGAGCACTCCTGAATACAGGCGCTAACATAAACAATATCACCACTGGATCTGGAACTGATTACCTGGTGATAGATTTATCTGACATATTCTTTGCTATTCCAATTGATGAGGAGAGCCAACTCATGACTACATTCACATAGGAAGGGAGAAAATATTAGTTTACTGGGTTACTAAAGGATACCTTAACAGCTCAGTAATAGCCCACAACCATCTAACACAAGACATCCAGGACTTTCATGAAAAATACCACATATACACAAATTAGCATTTCCTATATTGATGACATATTTATGGTGATAACTTGGAAGAATAGACAAAGGTTACAATAGAGTTAAATAAGTTCCTTACCCTCAGAGGATGGACAATTGACCCAAATAATGACTAAGAACTCCACACTACAGTAAAATTTCTAGGCTTAAGTTGGTCCTCTGAAGGGAGAAAAATACCAGATCCAATCATAAACAAGACAGATTGCAAAGCAATTCCTACCACAAAAGCAGAGCTCAGCAACTTATAGTACTGTTTAGATATTGGAAACAGCATATACCACATATGAGGATCCTATTAAAACACAATTAAGAAATAACTAGGAAGAGTAGGGATATTAGATGGACAGACTCAAGAGGCAGCCTTTACTTATTTGAAAAATGCTGTCAGGACTTCTTAATATTTGGCACCAGTTAATGAGGACTCTAAATATAGAGTGCCTATATTCACAAGAGTTTATAACATAGTCGCTGTGGACTAAAACCCTGCAGGACCCAAAATTTTACCCAACTGCATTTTGGACTAAGAAGTTCCCATGGCCAAGAACATATACCCAATTGAAATGTCCACTTAGGCATTCTATGAGGCCCTACAAAATATAGAGCCACTAACAGAAAATATACCAGTTAACTTAAATTTCAACAACCTATCCTGGAATGGGTAAAGCAGACCCCTGACAAACAGGGTAACTACTCCTGACCATAAACTCTTAATGTGGAAATGGTATACTTCTGAGCAGGACATATGGATGGAGGGTCAACCCTCAGCATAAACTGAGGTAATCTCAGCAAAGCCAGTGATGGTGCCAGAATTTTCAAGAGGTGAGCCCATCCAAGCTCAAGCAGTTGGGCAGTCAGGAGCACCCTGGCCTACGGAACTCAACAATACATGGTTTATAAATAGATCACCTCCATGACACCATCTGAATTATGCTGGCAGTCCGTGGCCTTGAAGACTAATGATGATCTGACCCTGACAGAATCAGGCTTAGAAAAATCAGCACAATATGCTGAATAAATAGTCATAAAATAACTGATTAAATAGTCTGTTAATGAAAATCAGAATGAGGTATATCTTTTCTCAGACTAATGAGCAGTAGCTAATGGAACAGTTCTTTGGTCAGGAACATGTTAGGGAAATGACTAGAAAATGGGACATAAGAACATATAGGGGAAGGACATATGGCAGAATATGGCACTGGCTGACATATCCATATTCATCACACATGTCTCTGCACATCAAAAGGACAATGCTGAAGTAACCAGGTAGACAAACTCACTAGGAAAACTAAAGGGGCAAAGATTCCTAAAATTTAACTTTAAAGGGAGAATGATTCATTGCTAAGGAGGAAACCAACACAAAATGTAACCACACATATACAAGAAGGGCAATGCAACATATAACTTGAACCCACAGACATGCCACTTGATAGGATCATTGCATGGGCTCATCACCAAGCAGGTCATGCTGCACACATAGCTGCAGAAAATGGTTAGAGAAAAAAACCTACCAAAACCCTCCAAATTCAAATTAAATGTGGGAATTGCAAAAAGCATAAAGCTTGTAGGTCATGAATGAATAGTCCAGATAAAGTCAAAGCCCTCCCAAATTATACAAATTGATTATGTAGGACACTTGCGTATATCTGAGAATAAACTATATGCATGTAGCACTGTAGGCACATGGTCAAAAATAGGAGTACCCTGTCCTTGCAGGAAACAGGATTTTTAAAAATCAACTATCAGAGAATTAGAAATCTAGATGCTGGCTAGAATATCCCAACCATCATAAAATCAGTTCAGGGTACACACTTCACAGGAAAGCAAATACAAGAATGTACTAAGGAACAAGGAATAATATGGAACTTCCAATTAACCTATAACCCAACTGCCTCTGGATTCACTGAAAGGTGTAATGGCTTGCTCAAGCAAATGCTTAGGTTTCTTACAATCTAGATATGAAAGCTTGGACTAAAACTATCTGGGAGGCCATAAGATCTCTAAACCCTAACTAATGAAAGGATAGAAGGACTCCTATTGAATTCATATGGCAGACACCTAGAGATAAGCATTAGCTTAACAACAACCCAGAATCTAAATTAAAAGGAAAAGTCTTAATAAATATATATACATATATATTAAAAATCCTGGGGAAATTATAGCATACCTGCCACTAATAAAACCTACTGGGTGTCTGAAGGAAAAGGCATATGACCTCAAATTAAAGAAAATAACATGATGCCTCTATAAAAATTTCAGGCATGAAAAACAATCTTTTATTATATCAACACCAGACACCAAATTTTTAGCTAAGCATGATGTAAGGTTATCATGCTTGAGGAAAGATTAGCAGTAATGGCCATTATAACTGTAGATTTCCTTGAGTGGCAAGAACAAAAAGAAAAGAATTAAAAATTTATAGGATACTATCTTTATTTTACAGGCATGAATCCAGTAGGTATCTTTAATCCTATAAAAATTATGAAGTGGGTTAGTGCAGCATGCTGCCTCTGGCCATACTGTTTTGCCTATTGCTCACTATTGGGTATAATACTCATTGCAGCTATGGATACCTCTTTGACAGCTCTAGTATTAACAGTTGTGCCACTGTTCCAAGTTAGATTGCTACTTTCTGGTCCAATACAGTGTCACTGTCTGTGACATCCTCTACTCCCTCCATGGATCACCATCCTGGTCACCCTCTTACAACTGAGGGTTCAGCACCACCAACACCACCAGCATCACCTAAGCCCAACTGCTCCACCCTACTCTTCACTATCAGCACCATCTAATCCCTGGAAAATCTTCAACCAATAAAGAAACCAAATACTTAGGGAAGCTGAAGAAGTGGAAACCTCCAATTCAATCTTCATAAGAATCAATGAGGATCCTGAACAACACCCTCAACAGACACTGACTTAGAGGATAAAGATTGGCCTGACCTACTAACTAGCTGTTGATATTATAATCCAGCATATATAGTAAGACAACCATATCATATCTTACTGAATTGAGTGAAGCATTGGACATTTGGCAGAGACTGTTGAAATAACTCCAATTTAATTCCTGATTTACTTCATGATTTAATATCTCATAAAAGAGGAGCTGAATACACAGAATAAGCAATTATATCTTTAAATATAAAGAGGCAAAAAAATGGTTATTTACTGAACTTCCAATTTACACTGTTTAATCAATATTCATCTATTAGAAAATGAATAGATCCATGGATTCCATATCCAGACTTTGAAAGAACATGGACACCTTGTAAAGTATATAGAGGACACATAGGAAACTTGGCATATAACACATATCATTATCCTTCATGGTACCTGTAAGGCTTCTAGCTCACACCACAGATTTCTACCCCAAGTATATGGAAACCTATGTTAATAATAAAATCAAAAATAAACTATTGGCGCAAGCCAAGCTACTCATGCTGTTTGACAAAGTCCAAGTATGGGGGACGATCCTGAAAACAGGAGACTCCACAGCTGGCTCCTGCTATTCTCTTTCATTTTGTTTATGGCAATCTTTATAATTGTGGGAATATTTCTGGG
>NW_027791630.1:0-286 GCF_054177405.1 Leptonychotes weddellii | reverse complement strand
GAAAACAATGGATCGTGGATCACTACATCAAAAACTAATGATGTATTGTATGGTGACTAACATAACATAATAAAATTAAAAAAAAAACCCACAAAATCTTTAAAAAAAAAGAAAGGCGGAGGCCACAGGCCAATACGCTGAGGCAATTTAGGCCTCTTTCCCTTAATCTAGTGCTCATGACACTCTGCTACCCCCACCCTCACCCACCAAGACCAAAGTATGTTGTATTAAAGAATATGTATTATGTAGATGCTCTTTTTATAGACTTGAGCTTGATTATGTCATT
>NW_027791629.1:0-286 GCF_054177405.1 Leptonychotes weddellii | reverse complement strand
TGCTTCTCCCTCTGACCCTCCTCCCTCTCATGCTCTCTGTCTCTTATTGTCTCTCTCGCAAATAAATAAAGTCTTAAAAAAAAATTTAAAAAAAAAAAAGAACAGTTCTGTTAACACCTTTTATGTCACAAGGATTTGGGTAAAGTATGGGTCATGAAATACTTGTTCCAAAGGAATAGGTATATGCAATGAAAAATATGTTCAAGGATCATTAATATTTAACTCAGATATTTATGCTACATTTCCAAATCAGTGGTCAGGGGGGGCTCGTTGTTTTGGTAAAACT
>NW_027791628.1:0-286 GCF_054177405.1 Leptonychotes weddellii | reverse complement strand
ATTGTTATGTTAATCCCCATACATTACATCATTAGATTTAGATGTAGTGTTCCATGATTCATTGTTTGTGCATAACACCCAGTGCTCCATGCAGAACATGCCCTCCTCAATACCCATCGCCAGGCTAACCCAACCTCCCACCACCTTCCCCTCTAGAACCCTCAGTTTGTTTTTCAGAGTCCATCGTCTCTCATGGTTCGTCTACCTCTCCGATTTCCCCCCCTTCATTCTTCCCCTCCTGCTACCTTCTTCTTTTTTTTTTCTCAACATATATTGCATTATTTGT
>NW_027791627.1:0-286 GCF_054177405.1 Leptonychotes weddellii | reverse complement strand
TTGGAACTGGACTCAGAACTGGGGAGCGAATTGCCTCTGATCATATTGAAATTGATGGTGTTAGGCAGTGAAGAGGCAGAGGTTTTCTGTTTAGATGGTGGGATGAAAAGGACAGATGAAGAACACTCAGAAGGAGCAGCCGATAAGGTAAAGCCTGAAGGATGTGGGGCCGTGAAGCCCACGGGTGTTGGGACACCCACTCTTTGAAAACAAAAAGCCCTGATTTGTAGTGCTTGCTCATTTTCCTGGTGTAAAAACTCCCACTATGGCTGAAATCAAGCCACCG
>NW_027791626.1:0-286 GCF_054177405.1 Leptonychotes weddellii | reverse complement strand
GGCGGACATTTGAGTTGCTTCCAGTGTTTTGCTACTACAAATGATTCTCTATTGAATGGCCTTATACATACGCTATTTTGGTTTTGTCAGTGTATCTTTGTAATAACATGGATGTAATTATTAATGTGAGCTTCAGTTGAGCAAAACTATTTCCATATCCTAGTAGCTGGTCAATAGTAAGAGCTCTTTTTTTTTTTTTCAGTTTTATACCTTTATTTGACAATCAGCGGTTAGTTCTCATCCACATTAACTGTCTGCAGATTTTTGAAAGTGGTGACAGGTACAT
>NW_027791625.1:0-286 GCF_054177405.1 Leptonychotes weddellii | reverse complement strand
GGATTTCATGCAAACTTCATGGATATTTTTATTCTGAAATTACCTCCCCTAAGGGATGATGAAACTCTTCTTTTAAAACATTCTGGTTGAGGGGCGCCTGGGTGGCTCAGATGGTTAAGCGTCTGCCTTCGGCTCAAGTCATGATCCCAAGGTCCTGGGATCGAGCCCCACATCAGGCTCCTGACTCAGCGGGGAGTCTGCTTCTTCCTCTCCCTCTGCCTCTCCCACTGCTCATGCTCTTTCTCTCTCTGTATCTCTGTGTCTCAAATGAATAAATAAAACCTTT
>NW_027791624.1:0-286 GCF_054177405.1 Leptonychotes weddellii | reverse complement strand
GATGGGAAATCTATCAGGGTCCAGAAGATGTGTATGTGCAAGGTGGAGTCGAATGCACAGGAGATAGATATTGCTATGAAAAGAGACGCAATATTCGTGATGAACAGTGAGGAGAATGCTTGGCAAAGAGGCCAAGAGTGCAAATCAGAGTTGCCATAAGTATGGAACATCCAAGGTGACCATTGGGGTAACTGTGGTATAAATGGTCCTACATCTGTACAATGTAACATATCAGATATCCTGTGTGGGAAGGTTCAGTGTCAGAATGTGACAGAAATTCCCCTTC
>NW_027791623.1:0-286 GCF_054177405.1 Leptonychotes weddellii | reverse complement strand
TTAGCTATTCTGACTGGTGTGAGATGGTATCTCATTGTGGTTTTGATTTGTATTTCCCTGATGCTGAGTGATATTGAACATTTTTTAATGTGTTTTTTGGCCATTTCTATATTTTCTTTGGAGAAATGTTTGTTCATATCTTCTGCCCATTTCTTAATTGGATTTTTTTTGTTCTTTGGGTGTTGAGTTTGATAAGTTCTTTATAGATCTTTGGATACTAGCTCTTTATCTGATATGTCATTTGCAAATATCTTCTATTCTGTCGGTTGTCTTTTGGTTTTGTTGA
>NW_027791622.1:0-286 GCF_054177405.1 Leptonychotes weddellii | reverse complement strand
TGCTTCTCCCTCCCACTCCCCCTGCTTGTGCTCCCTCTCTTGCTATGTCTCTCTCTGTCAAATAAATAAAATCTTTAAAAAAAAAACAAACTGCTTTTTCTTCTGATTTCCCTTCTCCGTTGAATGCTATTTATTCTGCCTACAGATAACCTCATTTTTCTATAAGCAAATTGTTTCTGAATATAGTAACTTCTTCTTCACTGTAAGAGTACAAAACAATCTGAGTCAAGAATAGTATGTCATAAAAAATTTAGAATGCTATCATTTAAAAAAATAAAATGAGGGG
>NW_027791621.1:0-3260 GCF_054177405.1 Leptonychotes weddellii | reverse complement strand
TTGTTGTTGTTGTTATTTCTTGTTTCTTTCTTTCTTTTTTAAATCTGTATATTTCTCTGTCTTGTCACACTGTAGTGTTTTGTTCTCTTTCAATCTTTCTTTTCCAGATTATCCTGGGCCTTCTTTGTATTGTATTTGGTGTAGTGTAGTGTATTTTAATTATTTTTATATGTAAAAGTGGCCCATAACTTTTTCTAAACAAAAAGACCATTTCCATTCTTTACAAGAGATTTGCAAATATATTTTTGGTGCTTTGGTGTTTGTGAATGAGTGAGTTGATTTTGGTGAATTATCACAGAGCCATTGATAACTGTAAGGTCCCTTTTAGCTGTGGGTCATATTATTCTGTGACTCAGTAATGTGAAATAGAAGTAAGTAGGCCTTAAAAAAAGAGAGAAGTAAGTAGGCCTTACTTCTATTCTTAGCTATGTAGCTGTTAAATTCTAGGTCACAAAATCATGTGCTCTCTGATGACTTATTGTTCATACCAGGGAATAATTATACTGTCTTTTTTTTTTTTTGTCATTCCAGTCTCTTGTTACCTCAGTGGTTGGTGATTGTTCCATCTTTATGTGTAACAGTAAGGCGGACTGCATACAGAATGGGAGCACAGAGTTCATGCACTGGTGTGAAATCTTTGCCTTGGCTACCAATGACTAGGAATGGCGGGTGGGGGGGACAACAGTCAGGTTGCCATGAGACCAAGGTTTGCTCATCCTGAGACTTAGGTTAATTGTCACTGTGGTTTTCTCAGAGTTGGTTAAGGCATTTCTCAATCACCATAAACTTATAGTGTTTTGTCTACTTTGGTAAAAAACAAACCCACAGTGTTGCTTAGCTTTCTTCTCCTTTTGTCTTAGGAAAAAAAACAGCTCATTCAGGGAACTAAAATGTCCATATAGCAACTAGATGCAATAAAGAGCAGTGTAAGGATACAGAACCCATTTTGTTATTTCTAAATCTAGTTGGTCATCAGGAACAGCATGAAAGAACCTCTTTAAATTATTGTGAATAATGAAGATGAAGGGCCGGCCCTTAGACATCAGTCATCTAAGCGATAAGATTTTTGGTTTGTTGGTCATCCAAGAACTAAGCTAACAATTGTTGTGTACTTGTCATCTGCCAGTGCATAATGTGTTTTAGTTCTCAATTCATTCTCACAATAACCAATGAACTAAGTAGCTTTATTATCCTTAATTTACAGATGAGAGGCTGAGGAATTACATAAAGTGTTCCAAGTCACATGTTTCATAAGTGGTGACGCTGGATTTCAAGTCCAGGTGGCCCTACTGTAGGACCTACATAGTAGAGTAGAATGGATACACCAGTTTAGTTAGTCACATATTAAAAAATGGGTGTGGTCAGCTGATTTCTAGATGCCTGCTTCTAACCAAAGGTAGTATCATCTAGCAACTGATCTCCGCTTCCATGCTTTTTGGAGTGATCATCTCATATTCAGGGCTATTTTATTAATTGTCATGGTGACTTTCTCTCCTCTGCATAAAGCATTTGAGATACTAGAATAGAAAGGAAGAATGAATTAGGCAGTAAAAGGAGGTTTAATGCAGAAGGGGTTGCATTTTTTTTTTTTTAAGATTTTATTTATTTATTTGACAGAGAAAGAGAGAGCACAAGTAAGCAGAGTGGAAGGCAGAGGGAGAGGGAGAAGCAGGCTCTCTGCTGAGCAGGGAGCCGGATGTGCGGCTTGATCCCAGGACCTCAGGATCACGAACTGAGCCGAAGGCAGCCGCTTAACCGACTGAGCCACCCAGGCGCCCCGCATTTTTTTTTTTTTAACCCCAGGAAGAATCCTGGAGAAAAATGTAAGGTAGGCAGATAGCAGCCACTGCAACCAGGACCCAATATTTAGAGTGACCTGTGATTTCCCAGTGGCTGGAAATATTTTAAATGGGAAGCTGATTCAATGCAAATGGCCTGCAGTACTTAGCTGTGCCTGCACAGTTTTGATAGAACCTTGGGTTGTCAGTTAATGCTTTGCTGTATGTGCAAAGAATTAGCTTTATTCATTATTCCTTTTAATGGCTTATATTGCTAGGAATTGTTGTTTTCTATTGTCTTCTTTTGTTCTTAACCATATTTTGATTTAGCGTGGTTATAAAAACCAAGGAAATGTGCTATTATGCAGTTTTTTATTCAGTTTTAATATGTCCATATTATTTGGCCTATTATATCTTTGTAGACTTCAGGTTAGGCTTCTCAGATGATGAAGCATTTTTCATCTAGGAAACATGCTAATGAATACAGGAAATAATTGGAAATGTCCATCTTTGTTGTCAGAATAGAAATCAACAGTAATTAATGCTTTTACCATGAGGTTAATGCAGTATTAATTATAATTCCATCAGGAATACAGGTGTTCTCAAAAGCAAATGACTACTTTGATTCTATCTAGTTTGCTGTTTCTCTTAAATGGGAGCAGAAGGAGCCGCAGTGGCTCTTCAGATCAAGCAGAGAAAGCACAGAGGTTCGGTAGACTCAGTCCCAGCCAGAAATCCAGTTCTGGTATGCATTAACTGTGCAATCCTGAGTAAGTCATTGAACCTTGATGCTGTCGGTTTCTTTATTTGTAAAATGAGGGTAATAAAAGTAATACCTCATAGGGTTGTTACAATACTTAGTATTTAGATAATAAACAGGCATTGCTCTTAAAAGAATGCTCAGCATATTGTATGCACACAATAGCTTTTAGGCATATAGTAGTAATATAGAAGCTGAATAGGAGAACTGGATTCTTTTATGTGTTACCAAACCAGTATAACTCTAGGTGGATGGGTACATTAAAAAATAGAGATGATAAATTAGTATGCCTCCCTAAATTCAATATACTTCCTTGTGATAATATGAGCTTTCATAGATAAATGTCTAGCTAACTTTTTGTTATCTGCAGAAAGTTCAGCTACTTGGATTATCCTCAGCAAATAATCAATTAGCAAGTAACTTTTAATTCCTGTTAATTTCTTCTTTAGGCCACTGCTAAAACCAATCACATAAATTCAGTAAAAAATCTCCTAAAAGGAATCACAATTTTATTGATTCTTAATCCTGGCTATGGATTTGAGATACCTGGGTAGCTTTTAAACTTAGTCTCAGAGGGTCTGATTTAATTGACCTGGGAGTGGTTTTTAATTATGTCCGCGGTTGGGAACCAGTGATTAGGATACATCACAAAGACAAGCTTATATAACTCTCCAGTATCTATTTATAGGTAAAAATAGCTGAGGGCTTTATCTTTTTTTTTT
>NW_027791620.1:0-286 GCF_054177405.1 Leptonychotes weddellii | reverse complement strand
GTTTGCCATTATAAGAAACATTAATTATAATGACAATTTATGTCCTAGGGGAAGAACCTTCTAAGTGTTTTCTTTGTCATATGTTGTATTTTCTAATAGACTTATCCCATACAACACATTATTTTCATGAAATGGTAAGATTTTATTACTAAAGACTTCATTGTGCATTGACTGCAATGAAATAAGGTTGCAGTAGAGAGAAAATAATGCTGAAGTAGGATGAGGGAGAGCTGAGTTTCTCAGAATTTTCTACTGTTAGAATTCAGAATCACTAGCTTCTTATCAC
>NW_027791619.1:0-286 GCF_054177405.1 Leptonychotes weddellii | reverse complement strand
GGGAGTCTGCTTCTCCCTCTCCCGCTACCCCCTCTTGTGCTCTCTCTCTCTCTCACTCTCTCTCTCAAATAAATAAATAAAATCTTAAAAAAAAAAAAAAGAAATGGTATTGGGGTGCCTGGCTGGCTCAGTCACTACAGCGTGCGACTCTTGATCTTAGGGTTGTGAGTTTGAGCCCCATGTTGTGTGTAGAGATTACTTAAAAATAAATCTTAAAAAAATAAAAAAGAAATGCTGGGGGCACCTGGGCGGCTCAGTTGGTTAAGTGTCTGCCTTCAGCTCAGGT
>NW_027791618.1:0-286 GCF_054177405.1 Leptonychotes weddellii | reverse complement strand
ATAAGCAATAAAAAACACCAAGGCTAATACTAGGGCGACAGCACTGGTTATGGTAGTGAACATTGTGGAAAACTTATACCAAGTTTCGCTGCTTACTAAGGATAAGTCACCTTCTGCAGAGGATCGATATAAGGGATGAGAAGAAGGTGGGCTAGCATGTGGGGAGGTCATAATAGTCTCGTTATTAATAAGGGCGTTCGACGTTTAAACCATTGAGCTAAGTTCTTGAATTATCGCTATTTCAAGCCTATTTACAGGCCTATACAAAAGGGGAGTGATTAAAACT
>NW_027791617.1:0-286 GCF_054177405.1 Leptonychotes weddellii | reverse complement strand
GTGTCTCTCTGTCAAATAAATAAATAAAATCTTTAAAATAAAATAAAATAAAAATTCCTTCAGATCTTCACTTACCCAGCAAAATTAAAAAAAAAAAAAAAAAAAGATGTCTCAGCCTTAGCATTCCCAACTGACCAAACTCTTAACCATTTTGTCTCATATGGTTGTTTTGTTTTGTTTTGTTTTGAGTGCCTACCATGTTTTCTTTTGAGTGCCAGGCATCGAGATAGTACTTGGATGGGAGATAGTTACTAAGGATACATTGGACGATGAAATAGACATAGTC
>NW_027791616.1:0-286 GCF_054177405.1 Leptonychotes weddellii | reverse complement strand
TTCTGCTGTTGCTCCTCTTCCTTGCCTTTCTCTCTACCTGCATACCTTTAACAGTAGTAAAGATGCCATTTAAAGATCGAGAGCAGAGGCACCTGGCTGGCTCAGTCAGGAGGAGCATGTGACTCTTGGTCTTGATGTTGTGAGTTTGAGCCCCACATTGGGTATAGAGATTACTAAAAATAATAAATAAACTCTAAAAAAAAATGTTTTTTTAAAAGATCTGAGAGCAGGGCGCCTGGGTGGCTCAGTTGTTAAGTGGCTGCCTTCAGCTCAGGTCATGATCCCA
>NW_027791615.1:0-286 GCF_054177405.1 Leptonychotes weddellii | reverse complement strand
CTCGAACAATGAATCATGGAACACTTCATCTAGAACTATGATGTAATGTATGGGGATTAACATAAGAATAAAAAAAAAATATTTGTCAGAGAGAGAGAGCACAAGCAGGGGGGACCAGCAGGCAGAGGGAGAAGCAGGCTCTCCTGGGATCATGACCTCAGCTGAAAGCAGATGCTTAACTGACTGAGCCACCCAGGAGTCCCCTTAGTTTTAATTCTGCTTGATAATTTCACTAATGAAGACTTTTGGGTAGGATTCAACTCTCTGTTGATTCTTTGGCTCCAAT
>NW_027791614.1:0-286 GCF_054177405.1 Leptonychotes weddellii | reverse complement strand
TAAGGAAATAGCCATAATGGAATAGCACTCACAAAATAAAATAAAAGCACTTTAGAATTAGATTGATCTTAAACATATTAAAGAAAGAAAAAAAAAACTATTAAAACTATTAAAAATCCACCTCAAAGCTTGAAAGCAGAAATCCAAACAACATAGAAAATTCTCTGCAGTTTGTCAAATCAGCCTCTATAAAAGAACATGGCCTCTTGGAGAGCATGGCTTTTATAGCTATAAAAACATGTACTGAGGTAATAGACTGGGTAGATTTGTCCTTCCCATCTAGCTT
>NW_027791613.1:0-286 GCF_054177405.1 Leptonychotes weddellii | reverse complement strand
GGCTACACTAAACAACAGATTTGCAATGTACATGAAGCTTCTGTTGGAAGATGCCATTGAGGACATTCATAGCTAGAGAGAAGTCAGTACCTGGCTTCAAATCTTCCAAAGGCTTCCAAAGGCAGGCCAACTCTCTTGTTAGGGGCTAATGCAGCTGGTGACTTGAAGTTGAAGCCAGTGCTCATTTACCATTCTGAAAATCCCAGGGCCCTTAAGAATTACACCAAATCTACTCTGCCTTTGTTCTGTAAATGGAACAACAAAGCCTGGATGACAGCACATCTGT
>NW_027791612.1:0-286 GCF_054177405.1 Leptonychotes weddellii | reverse complement strand
TCCTGGAAACCTATAAGCTGCCAAGACTGAAACAGGAAGAAATTGACAACCTGAATAGGCCAATAACCAGTAACGAGATTGAAGCAGTGATCAAAAAGCTCCCAAAAAACAGGAGTCCAGGGCCTGATGAATTCCCTGGGGAATTCTACCAAACATTCAAAGAAGAAAGAATACCTATCCTCCTGAAGCCGTTTCAAAAAATAGAAACAGAAGGAAAGCTTCCAGATTCATTCTATGAAGCCAGCATTATTAATTCCCAAACCAGGCAAAGACCCTATCAAAAAGG
>NW_027791611.1:0-286 GCF_054177405.1 Leptonychotes weddellii | reverse complement strand
GGGAAGCCTGCTTCTCCCTCTCCCACTCCCCCTGCTTGTTTTCCCTCTTTCACTGTGTCTTTCTCTGTCAAATAAATAAAAAATCTTAAAAAAAAAAAAATCTGAGGGAAAAGAATTCCAGGCAGAGGAAATGACCAGTACAAAGGCCCTAAGGTGGGAACAAGCTAATGTGTTAAAGCAGAAGCAAGGCAGGCAGTGAGACAGCCTAGAATGAGCAAGGGAGAGGGTAGTGGAGCATGAGGTCAAAGTGGTAATGAGGGTCTAGTTCATGGAGGATGTGCCTGGC
>NW_027791610.1:0-3261 GCF_054177405.1 Leptonychotes weddellii | reverse complement strand
AAAGTTCACTGATTTCAATGTTAATCTCATCCCAAAACACCCTATAGAATGACATATAAAATTAACCATCATACTATCTATGTTATCCCTTGGAACATTATGGTTTATTAACCTTCACTGCAGATTCTTGTGGGCCAGTACTCATAAGATTTCATTCCTGGTTTCCTGCCCATTATAGTAATTATGCCACCTTATCTCTGATGTCACTAGACTTTTTCTACTTCAGAACTGCATCATCGTTTTTGATACATGGGAGCCAATTCCATAGCCTTCTCAGCTACCAGCCCTGGACTGCAAAGGACCAGTCTCCACTGAGCTTCTCAGTGATACTTGTCTCCCCCTCGCTAATACATTTATTATTGTTGTAGTGAAGGGAATATTCTCTGGACCCTGCCAGAAAACATAGTCATTTGGTGAGATCGCTGGTCTTACACTAAATCCCTGTTGTAATACTCACCTTTTTGAGTCCTTTGCCTCACCTTGCTCAATAATCTGCCAGTGAATTTCTAAATACTCCTTCTCATTCCATGGCAGCCCCTCACTGTTTTCTAGCTTTGAGAAGCCATTCCAGCAGCATATAAGATCCAGTTCAAGGTTCCCTTGTCAGAATATTAAATATTAAATAATGAAAGAGGACCTCATATCAACAAATTCTCCTTTATCAAGCTGTATATTTTACTAGTTTTATAAAGTGACCAGAATTTTTATGCTCAAATTGGTAGGCATTTATGACCACTCCACTTCTTAGGAAAAATTAATTGAATTTTAGTTAAAATAAGTAAAATTCTGCACAAATGAAAATTGTATTTATGGTCTCAGAATTTTCCAGTGGGTATATGTTTTTGCACTTAACTTTTGGTAGACTAGAGATAACTTGGTATTTCCAATTCTTTCAAAGTGCATTGTTTCTTTGCTTATTTCAATGCCCCTCCAAGCTTATTGACACTTAACTAAAATCTACTAGCTGTAGAAAAACAGAAATATATTTCAAAAACAGATGATTTCAAATACAGACTGTTACAGGTTCACAGACCCTGGTGCTTGCATTTGCAAAATAGTAATGAATTTGAAAGTCACATTCATTATTTTAATAACCCATGAAATAAATATTAAAAAGGGAGCAATGTTGTTTAGGAAAATTCCAAAATATTTTAGGAAATGTTATTTTTTTAATCTGTTGCTAGGGTTTTATTTGTGGTTACATAACTTGCTACTAGAAAGAGGCAGAAAATACAGGTGTAGAGAAGGACATACAATTAAAATGGGAGATGGTGGGTTATCTAAATTACAGGCCATTGGCTTTTACCTCTCTCCTGACTCACTGAAAAGCTTTGTTGAATTTAAAAATACTTTTTTTTAAATTTTTTTATTCTTATGTTAATCCCCATACATTACATCATTAGTTTTAGATGTAGTGTTCCATGATTCATTGTTTGTGCATAACACCCAGTTTCCACTTTCTATACATGCATAATACTTCGTCCTTTCATGAAGTCCTTCTTAATTCTTAGATAAAGGTACAGTTTGTATGCTGGAGGGTTTCCACTGTGCCCATATCTGCTGGTGGTACATTTTTCTGTCTGCTTGTAGCAAATCCAAACCCTTTTCTATGGCTTTCCAGTTTGTCTTCCTGCCCTTTATAAGTATGTTTGCATCATTCCTCATTCATGGACTCTAAAATCTTAGATGACCCATCAACTTAACTTACTTAGTATGGTAATTGCTGAGCAGAAAAACTTAATTGCTTTGCAAAACTGTAATGCAAATTATTCAATAGGGGCCTCTCCTAATTGCAGTCTGGTAATTTGTGTTTTACAATATTCACCAATTCATATAATCAGTACTTCAGTGTTACATTATAGATACATATCTAATAGCTATTCTTTAGCATTATGTAATTTAGTCTCATGAATTTTGGGGAGAAGGAAGTGACTATGAAACAGGTAAAAGTCTTTCTAGTTAACCCTTTGATAATTTATTACTTTATTTCATTTGATCTAAGAAATCATTGATTTTCAAGGTAACCATTATTTTATTTGTGTGCTAAGAGAGAAAAATTATAGCTAAAATTGGCATTCTTTTATATGATGAAGCTCAGTTTCAGACTGCTAATTTTTTTTTTTTTTGAGAGAAAGAGAGGGTGGGGGTGGGGCAGATGGAGAGAGAGAATCTTAAGCAGGCTCCACTCCCGGCATGGAGTCTGACATGGGGCTCCATCTCACACCCCTGAGATCCTGACCTGAGCCAAAATCAAGAGTCCACCGCTCAAGCAACTGAGCCACACAGGCACCCAGACGGCTAAAATATTTTTAAATTTTCATTTTAATACACATAAAACGTGATAAATAAAATGTTTCCTCCATCAAAAATGTAGGTCAGTGTTCAACTGCATATCTTTATGAAATTCTCTAGAATATATTCTTAATAAATGTTAGATAAACTATAGTAGAATGCATTTCAATGTGCATGAAAAAATTTATCAAGGACCTATTCTAATTAAATAATATTCAAACAACAGAAGAAAGGTTTCAAGTATTTTTCTGCTCTGGTTCTCATCCAGCGAAATCCTAGATCTTCACCCTGGCCAGCATAAACAGGAGAGAATCTAAAGGGCTTTCTAAAAATGGTATTTCCAGAAAATTAGGTAATTTTTCTAAGATTGCTTACCAGCTTCGTGTTTACAAAAGAGAATATGTGTTTGTAAGTAGCAGTATCACAAGGTCTGCTCAACTTTCTTCAAGATGTCTTGATGAATAACAAAAAATAAATTACCAGTAGGGTAACTAGTTTTGTCTTGAATTCTATAATCAACCATGACAATCTCTGGACCACAATAAAATCTGTGTTCGAATAGGATTTAATAAGGAATGGCACCAGAGAACAATGTGTACATAATACTATAAACAGAATCTTGACTGAATTTCACACAGCATAGAAGAGTATTGCCTTATCCTAAGTAATTCAAAATAAATATTTAACAAGTATTTCTGCACTAATCAGTTACTGGACACTTAGTTATTTTTCATGCAACCCTTGTTTCTAAGTCTCAGGAAATGTGAATCAAAGAAGGAACAAATGAAAGAGAATTCTAACCATGTCTAAGCTACTCCAAAAATCAATTTAGGAAAAAGACTGTTATAAAGAATGCCAAAGATTCTGTACTATGTAATTACACATTATTAAAAGCAGTAAACTACAATTTTTCTGTTGTTTGAATTCTGAATGTGCATACTTGACTAACACAATACAGCTGCTTTGTTT
>NW_027791609.1:0-286 GCF_054177405.1 Leptonychotes weddellii | reverse complement strand
TTTATTTATTTGAGAGAGAGAGAATGAGAGACAGAGAGCATGAGAGGGAGGAGGGTCAGAGGGAGAAGCAGACTCCCTGCCGAGCAGGGAGCCCGATGCGGGACTCGATCCCGGGACTCCAGGATCATGACCTGAGCCGAAGGCAGTCGCTTAACCAACTGAGCCACCCAGGCGCCCTGTATATTCTTTTCTAAGACTGATTCCCTCATCTGCACCCTGGATCTCATCAGTCTCTTTAGAGTTCTGTCTCTTAATTGTAAGTGGTTAAGAGTATGCCCTGGAACCA
>NW_027791608.1:0-286 GCF_054177405.1 Leptonychotes weddellii | reverse complement strand
GGGAGAAGCAGGCTTCCCACTGAGCAGGGAGCCTGATGTGGAGCTCGATCCCAGCACCCTGGGATCATGACCTGAGCCGAAGGCAGGTGCCTAACGACTGAGCAACCCAGGCACCCCAGACGCAGAATTTTTTTAAAAAAGAATTTGAATTCCAGAAATATTTATGGTTAAGATAACATTTCCAAGTGTCAAAGGAAGGTTCATTTGCAACCCATGTGTTTCATAGGAGGAGTAAGAGCATTAATTGGAGGGTAAAGCTAGGGATCCAGGAAAGAAAGAGATAATG
>NW_027791607.1:0-286 GCF_054177405.1 Leptonychotes weddellii | reverse complement strand
ATCAGACTCCCCGCTTTTGAGACTTATTCTGCAACTACAGTAATCTAGACTGTGGCATTGGTGGGGGATAGTTACATAAATCAGTGGAACAGAAGAGAGAACCCAGAAATAGATCCACACAAACACCCAAATCCAAAAGTCAACCAATGGAAGAAGAATAACCTTTTCAACAAATGGTGCTGGGGTAATTAAATGTCCAAAGAAGCAAGGAAAAATGAACCTCAACCTGAGTCTCACAGCTTATACAAAAGTTACCTCAAAGGAATTACAGGCTGTGATGTAAAGT
>NW_027791606.1:0-286 GCF_054177405.1 Leptonychotes weddellii | reverse complement strand
TTTTAAAGATTTTATTTATTTATTTGACAGAGAGAGACACAGCGAGAGAGGAAACACAAGCAGGGGCAGAGGGAGAGGGAGAAGCAAGCTTCCCGCGGAGCAGGGAGCCCGATGCGGGGCTCGATCCCAGGACCCTGGGATCATGACCTGAGCCGAAGGCAGACGCTTAACGACTGAGCCACCCAGGCGCCCCTCCTTCGGCATTTCTTACAGTGAGGATCTGCTTGCAGTGATCTGCTCAGAGCATCGCAGATAAAAGCCCCTTGCATGAGAACACTGCCAGTGG
>NW_027791605.1:0-286 GCF_054177405.1 Leptonychotes weddellii | reverse complement strand
TTAAGAGAAGGTGTGTCGATCTTGAACTGTGTTAAAAGGCACATTCAGGCACAGGGACGGGAAGCGTCTTCTCCCGGGCGTCCGTCTAATCCTGGCGACGGGAGGTTTGGGGAGCGGGAAGGTATACCAGAACGGATTGGGAAATGGAGTTTTGTTTTTTTTTTCTCATTCTCAGCTAAGGGAGGAAAACAAAGCGCAGGTTTCCAAAGCAATATTTTTTTTTTTTTGAGAGAGAGAGAATGAGAGACAGAGAGCAGGAGAGGGAGGAGGGTCAGAGGGAGAAGCA
>NW_027791604.1:0-286 GCF_054177405.1 Leptonychotes weddellii | reverse complement strand
GCCGGGACCCTGGGGTGTCTTCTGCACCACCCCCGTCTCTGGAGGGGTCCGCCTGCCGGAACCTGCTCCGCGGCCAGAGTCGGGGCAGCGGGGGGCGCCGCCTCCAGCCTCCGCCGCCAGAGGTGAGGGGGGTCAGCCGGGCCCACCCGGGGTCCCCCTGCCCTGAGCAACACGGGCGGAAACGGAGAAGGTGCAGAAAGGCGATGGAAGGAGAAGAATCCACCGCGATCCGCCTTCCCGGGCGCAGCCTCCAGCGCCTTTCTCTGCGCGTGCGTCTCCAGACTCG
>NW_027791603.1:0-286 GCF_054177405.1 Leptonychotes weddellii | reverse complement strand
GTCACCAGATGAAGAAATAGAAAGGTCTAGCATCCCAGAGGCACCTGTCACGGTCCCTTCTGGTCATCGTCCCCCTCCGAGAGTCACTACAGTGTTTGCTCCTCAGCCTGCAAAACAGTTTCCTGGCCAGCCGTGTATGCGATTCAGGGTCAGGAGACTTTCAAGGTCACCACTGGCATTCTTTTTTTTTTTTTTTTTTTTAAGATTTTATTTATTTATTTGAGACAGAGAGAATGAGAGAGAGAGAGCACATGAGAGGGGGGAGGGTCAGAGGCAGAAGCAGGCT
>NW_027791602.1:0-286 GCF_054177405.1 Leptonychotes weddellii | reverse complement strand
CTATACACGCTTTATATATACATAATATTCAGGGTCCATGCAACTGAATTCCACATGGTTAGGTTGTGTGTTACCTTTTCTTTTCTTTTTTTTTTTTTTTTTACCTAATGCCATATTTTATGTACTGTGGCAAAATACATATCACTTAAAATTTGCCATCTAATCTTTTTCAAGTGTACAGTTCAGTGGTGTTAAATGCATTTGCCTTGTTGTGCAATGATCCCCACCATCCATCTTCATACCTCTTTTCACTCTGTAAACTGAAAGTCTATGCCCATCAAACAGT
>NW_027791601.1:0-286 GCF_054177405.1 Leptonychotes weddellii | reverse complement strand
GTCTTTCTTCCGTGAGTCACATCCGTAAGTCATCAGCAAGGATTTCTATCCTACCCAAGGACCTGAGAACAGTTGTGTAACAACCTGAACGCAGAGCCCTTGGGATTTTTATAATTCCTCTCCCCAGCCTCACCCTTGCTGATCTTCTACAGACAAGTCAACACATCCCAAAAGCTTTTTCCTTCCTTCCTTCCTTCCTTCCTTCCTTCCTTCCTTCCTTCCTTCCTTCCTCCCTCCCTCCCTCCCTCCCTTCCTTCCTTCCTTCCTTCTTCTCTCTCCTTCCCTC
>NW_027791600.1:0-286 GCF_054177405.1 Leptonychotes weddellii | reverse complement strand
CAGCTTCTACTGGCACCATGTTCAATTTTGAACTTTTATTACAGGCTCACTCTTCTTTATCTGTCATGTTCTATCTTGTCACCAAGCCTTGTTTTTGTTTTTGTTTTAGACCCTTTTCCTATACTCTTTGCCAAGTGAATGCCTATTCATGTTTCAGATTTCAGGTCAAACATACCTTCCTCAGTGAAGCTTTTTTTTTTTGCATTTTTTTTATTTTATTATGTTATGTTAATCACCATACATTACATCATTAGTTTTTGATGTAGCGTTCCATGATTCATTGTTT
>NW_027791599.1:0-3261 GCF_054177405.1 Leptonychotes weddellii | reverse complement strand
AGCCAAAGCAATAGTGAGAGAGATCAAAGCTGAAGGCAGCACATTTATGATTTCAAACTAATTACAAAGCTATAGTATTCAAAACAACAGGGTACTAATAATCCTAGGGCAATAGAATAAAGAGCCCAAAAGTAAATGCACATATATATAGTGAACTCATCTTTGAAAATTATGCCAAAAATCTACACTAGGGAAGAATAATCTCTTTAATAATGTTGTGCAATCTATGGGGAGCTCGGGGGTCACATTTGGTTGAGCTTCGACTCCTGGTTTCAGCTCAGACAGTGATCTCAGGGTCATGAGAGCAATCTCCACATCTTTCAGCTTAGAGCCTGCTTGGGACTGTCTATCTCCCACTCCCTCTGCCCCTCCCCACCATTGTCTGTGTCTCTCTCTAAAATAAATAATTAAAATTTTTTTTTCTTTTCTATATACTTTTTTTTTTTGGCTAGAACATTTTTTTTATTATGTTATGTTAATCACCCTACATTACAACATTAATTTTTGATGTAGTGTTCCACGATTCATTGTTTGCGTATAACACCCAGTGCTCCATGCAGTACGTGCCCTCTTTAATACCCATCACCAGGCTAACCCATCCCCCCACCCAGTAATTAAATGTTTAAAATACTGTTGTGAAGGGCGCCAGGGTGGCTTGACTGTTGAGCATATGACTCCTGGTTTCAGCTCAGGTCATGAACTAAGTGTTCTGAGATGGAGCCAGCATCGGACTCCACGCGCAGTGCGGAGTCTGCTTTAGATTCATTTTCCCTCTCCCTCAGCCCCTCCCTGCTTGCTCTCTCTCTCAAATAAATAAATAAATCTTTAAAAAAAATAATAACAATAAAATACTGCTGTGAAATCTAAATATCCAAATGAAAAAACAATGAAACTTGATCCTCATCCTATAGCACACATGGAAATGAAGTTGAAATTGAATCAATACTTAAACATATGACCTTTAACCCGAAAACTCCTAGGAAAACATAGGGAAAAGCCTCCTTAACCTTATTCCTGCCAATGATTTTTTGAATATGACATCTAAAGCATACACAACAGAAGCTAAAAACTACAAGTACTACCATACCAAATTGAAAAGCTGCACCAGGGCCAATGAAACACACAAGAGAGTGAAAAGGATGTACAAGTGACTAACGTGTTGTCACAATCACGAATCATCAGGAAATAAAAACCAAAACCACGGGCGCTGGGTGACTCAGTCGGTTAAGCGTCTATGTTGGGCTCAGGTCATGATCTCAGGGTCCTGGGATCGAGTCCCATGTCAGGCTCCCTGCTCAGCTGGGAATCTGCTTCTCCCTCTCCCTCTGCCCCTCCTCCCCACTCGTGCTCTCTCTCTCTCAAATAATAAAAATCTTAAAAAAACAAAACAAAAACACATAACCACAAGATATCACCTCCTACCTGTCACAATGGCTATTACCAAAAAGACAAGAGGTAACACGTTGATTAGGATGTGCAGGAAAAATAACATTTGAATACTGCTGCTGGGCATGTAAATAGGTAAGTGATTATGGAAAATATTAGGGATACCCACCAAAAATTGAAAATACAACTATCATATAGTCCACCACTGCTATTTCTAGGTATGTATCACAAGGAAACAAAATCAGTATCTCCACAAAGTATCTGAACACGAATATCTACTGCAGTATTATTCACAATAGCAAATATATGGAAACATCGGTAGGTGTGTATGAGTGTTTAAAATGACAAAGAAGGGACGTCTGACTGGCTAAGTTGGTAGCGCATCCAACTCTTGATCTCAGGGTGGTGAGTTGAAGCCCCACATTGGGTATGGAGTCTATGAAAAAAATAAAAATAAAAAAATAAATTGTGTCAAATGAATAAATAAATAAAGAGACAAAGAACAATTACTACACACACACATACAGGAATATTCAGCCATAAAAAAAGGAAGCAACACTGCCACTTCCCACAGAAGAACCTGGAAAACCTTATGTAGAGTCAAAACAGCCACACAGCAAAATGCAAACTTTGTATGGTATCACTTACATGAGGATTCCTTAAAAAAGATATAAATCAAACTCATAGATACAGAGAGTAGAAAGCCAGAAGCTCAGGATTGAGGGAAATGGGAAGATGTTGGTTAGGGGTACACGCTCACTTTCACATACAGGATGAGTAAGTTCTGACAATCTAATGTACAGGAGGTTGATTACAGTTGTTAATATCGTATTCTACACTTGAAATTTGCGAACAGGGTAGATATTAAGTTTTTGAACCACCACCAACAAAAAAGGTAATTATGTCAAGTGATGGTGTGCTGTAACTTCACGTTTTTTTTTTTTTTTTAAGATTTTATTTATTTATTTGACAGAGAGAGAGATAGCGAGAGCAGGAACACAAGCAGGGGGAGTGGGAGAGGGAGAAGCAGGCTTCCCGCCGAGCAGGGAGCCTGATGTGGGACTCGATCCCAGGACCCTGGGATCATGACCTGAGCCGAAGGCAGACACTTAATGACTGAGCCACCCAGGAGCCCATAACTTCACGTTGTTAATAATTTTATTTTTTTTTAATTTTTTTTTTTTAAGATTTTATTATTTATTTGACAGAGAGAGACAGCAAGAGAGGGAACACAAGCAGGGGGAGTGGGAGAGGGAGAAGCAGGCTTCCCACTGAGCACGGAGCTTAATGTGGGGCTTGATCCCAGGACCCTCGGATCATGACCTGAGCCGAAGGCAGACGCCTAACGACTGAGCCACCCGGGCGCCCCTTGTTAATAATTTTATAAGGTAGGGGTGCCTGGGTGACACAGTGGTTTAAGCACCCAACTCTTGGTTTCACCTCAGATGTTTGGGTTGTGATACCAAGGCCCTGCCCCAGGCTCTGCTCTCAGCACGGGGTCAACTTGGGTTTCTCTCTTCTTTTCCCCTCCTCTCCACTTGCACACGGATGCACACAAACTCTCGCTCTCACTCACTCTCAAATAAATAAATCTAAAAAGAAATTACACTAATCTCATACTGTATATCAAACTATCATGTAATATAATCATACCTCAACAAAGCTCATGGGAGGATGGCAGGTAGAAGAAGAGATGTAAACACTACTAAAAGAACCATACAGGACAGTCTTGAGAAGTAACCCATGGTCCACATAAGCAGTAAACATACCAGGGCACCTGGGTGGCTCAGTCGTTACTCGTCTGCATTCAGTCCTGGGATCGAACCCTGCATCGGGCTCCCTGCTCTGAGGGAAGCCTGCTTCTCCCTCTCCCAT
>NW_027791598.1:0-286 GCF_054177405.1 Leptonychotes weddellii | reverse complement strand
TTTGTTTTGGTAGACTTTTTGGGATTTTCTATGACAATCATGTCATCTGCTAAAAGAGATAGTTTTAGTTCTTCTTTTCTGATCTATATACCTTTTATTTCATTTTCTTGCTCTATTGCACTGGCTAGAATGTCCAGTATTATGATGAATGGTGTGGTGAAAAGGAAGCATCTTGCCTTGTTCCTGATCTTTTTTTTTTATTCTTATGTTAATCACCATACATTACATCATTAGTTTTAGATGTAGTGTTCCATGATTCGTTGTTTGTGCATAACACCCAGTGCTC
>NW_027791597.1:0-286 GCF_054177405.1 Leptonychotes weddellii | reverse complement strand
TCTCTTTTCCTCTTTCTTTCCCTTCCCCGCTGTCTCACAGGAGATCTTTCATTCTCCCATCTTGGGTGGGGTGCCCGCTGTGACCGAGACAGCTGAGACAGTGGGGTGCAGGTGGGGGGGATAAAGGGAGAGCCATGTCTCACAAGCATGGCTTCCAGGACTCACTGCTGTGGTGGGGGGCACTGCAGGTGATAGAGCGGAGGGGTTGTTGTCAGCGTGAGCTGGCACAACACTCCAGACTCACCCCCAGGGGCTGGCCGTCGGCACGTTTATTACCAGTTCCCAC
>NW_027791596.1:0-286 GCF_054177405.1 Leptonychotes weddellii | reverse complement strand
GGGGGCAGTGAATAGTTTGAATTATGAGATACTTTTTCAGAAATGCCATTTTTATTACTTTCAAATGGGCACAATAAATATGCTAGGCTAACAAAATGTTGCCAGGATGTTTTGCCAAATATAGATCTTTGTGTGAATGTATCAGAATGATATGTAATTAACTTTTATTGTTTATACATCAGTGTGAGCTACTAAAGTGCTTAAAACAGTTTGTTCCCCTAAGTGATTTAGGAAGTGCCTTTGTCACCGGCCTTGTGCTTACATGGGATCCGATGTAAAATTGTTT
>NW_027791595.1:0-286 GCF_054177405.1 Leptonychotes weddellii | reverse complement strand
CTTCTAGATGGAAGCCCCAGGATCTGGGATTATTAGCACTGATGATGGGCAACTCTTAGGCTGCCTCTGGATCATTCAGCTGGGGCTCCCTGCGCGTCACTCCTCAGTACTGATGTGGTCAGGACCAGTGACAGCATACTCAAGCTACTGAGTCTCAGAGAGCAGTTCTTTGTTTGCCTTATTACTTTGCAATAAACTAATGAGTCCATTTATGACCCCATCAAATCTAGCAAGTAAATATCTCATTGCTGACTTTCCTTAACTTTTCCTTCCAACTGTTAGATCT
>NW_027791594.1:0-286 GCF_054177405.1 Leptonychotes weddellii | reverse complement strand
TCGGACTTCTAACACTTGAATCTACAAGAGTTCCATCTAACCCAAATGGACTATAAATTCCTCCTTGATCTTGATGCTGTCTACTTGTCAGTCTTCCTTGACGTCACTCTCCTATTTGCTTACTGCACTTGAACCATACTGACCTTTCATTTCCTATGTGTCAGCGGCTTCCCAACTTTACATATGCAGTCCCTCTGCCTGGAATTCCCTCTCCCTGATGCTTTACATGGTTGGCCCCTTTCAATATTTAGGTCTCCGATCAAATTTTACCTACTCACATGTTCCC
>NW_027791593.1:0-286 GCF_054177405.1 Leptonychotes weddellii | reverse complement strand
TTTTTTTTTTTTAAAGATTTTATTTATTTATTTGACAGAGAAAGACACAGCGAGAGAGGGAACACAAACGGGGAGTGGGAGAGGGAGAAGCAGACTCCCCGCCGAGCAGGGAGCCCGATGCGGGACTCGATCCAGGGACTCCAGGATCATGACCTGAGCCGAAGGCAGTCGCTTAACCAACTGAGCCACCCAGGCACCCTATGTTAGGTATTTTTAAAAAAATTAAGTTCTTAGTGTCTATGAAAATGAGACAACTAAGGGCAAAGAATAAATGTATGTCAGTTGG
>NW_027791592.1:0-286 GCF_054177405.1 Leptonychotes weddellii | reverse complement strand
GTAAAGGTTGGCTTGTGTGGTAGTGTCTGTGAATTTCTGAAGTCTGTTTCTTCATGAAAATCTAGCCGGAAGTGAAATATCTCTTTATTCTGGTATTGAAGAAGTTAAAATGTGATTGAAAATTTTATTTTCAGAACAAGTTTGATAGCTCTATTAAAAAAAAAAATTAGAAGATGGCGGAAGAGTAGGAGACCTGGATTTCGTCTCCTCTCAGGAATTCAGGTGGATAGGGATTAAACCATTCTGAACACCTACAAACTCAACAGGAGATCGAAGAAAAGAAGAG
>NW_027791591.1:0-286 GCF_054177405.1 Leptonychotes weddellii | reverse complement strand
CAAGGTATTTTCACTCCTTTGAGCCCTCAGAGCATTTTATATTTCTCTGAGAACATTAAATCACTTTCTATTTGGTATTATTATAATTAAGGTAAAAATTTCATCTGTAATACTAGACTGCTGACTTCTTAAGGAAAGGATCTGACTCCTGATTTAGCATTCATTGCACTTAGCACAGTGCTTTGCATAGAGCAAATACTCAATACTTTGAGTTATGTTAATACTGCCGTCATTATCAAGAATCCAGGTCATTTTACACCCTTCTTCCCCCCCTTCGTATCTAATT
>NW_027791590.1:0-286 GCF_054177405.1 Leptonychotes weddellii | reverse complement strand
GTGGTTTGCCATATTTTGTTGAAGATTTTTGTATCTATGTTCATCAGGGATATTGGCCTATAGTTTTCTTTTTTTGTGGTGTCTTTCTCTGGTTTTGGTATCAGGGTAGTACTGGCCTTGTAGAACATATTTAGAAACTTTCCTTCCTCTTTTATTTTTGAGAATAGTTTGAGGAGAATTGGTATTAACTCTTTTTTTTTATTATGTTAATCACCATACATTACATCATTACTTTTGATGTAGTGTTCCATGATTCATTGTTTGCATATAACACCCAGTGCTCCAT
>NW_027791589.1:0-286 GCF_054177405.1 Leptonychotes weddellii | reverse complement strand
TTTCCCTCCCTCTGTAGTTCCAGCACAAGTCTCAGGGCTGACTCTCGTTGGTCTCAGCTGGGGTCACATGCCCATCCCGGACCAACTCCTGGGGCTAGGGGAACAGAATGTGCTGATTGGCCAGGCCCAGGTCATGTGATCTCCATGGCAGCCCAGCCAAACCACAGGGACTGGAATGGGGGAGTGGACTGTTTTTTTTTGTTTGTTTGTTTTTGTTTTTTGTTTGTTTTTTTAAGATTTATGTATTTATTTGAGAGAGAGAGAGTGTGCACCAAACAAGGTGGAG
>NW_027791588.1:0-3261 GCF_054177405.1 Leptonychotes weddellii | reverse complement strand
AAAAAAAAAAAAAGGTATGGGAAGACTGAAAGAAGAAGGAAAGAACTGAAAACATGCCAGATTTGTCTTGAAACAGGGAATGTGGGAGCAAGGGCTGATATAAATACTAATTAACTTGAAATGATTAGATAAACTTAAATATGTGCTTTAAAAATGTAAGTGAAACCACTCAAAGAATAGGAATAGCATATTCAGCTTCCAAACCACCAGAGGAAAAGAAATAAAGAAAATATAATCAATATATCTAAAAAACAGGAAAGGAATAAGAAATAGAAAGAGAAAGAAAGGGAAGGAAAGATGAAAGGGAGAGGAGCATGAGAAAAATGAGAAGGAATGCCTGGCAAATGGAACTATAAAGTAAGATATCAGGAAAATATCTGAAGATGTTATTAATCACAAGAAGTACAGCTGTGTTAAATTTCTCAATCAGATTGTGGGAGAATAAAATCCAGGTTTATTTCATGTAATGTGTTACCTGTAAGACAAAATAACTTTTGAAATATTTTTTAAAATTTGAATTTTAAATTTCAAATAAAAAATCAGAAGTCAGAGAAAGACAAATACCATATGATTTCACTCATATATGGAATTTAAGAAATAAAACAAATGACCAAAGAAAAAAGAGAGACTCCCCACACACACAAAAAAAGACTCTTAAATATAGAGAACAAACTGGTGGTTGCCAGAGGGGAGGTGGGTGGGAAGAATGGGTGAAATAGATAACAGGGATTAAGAATAACTTGATGATGAGCACTGAGAAATGTATAGAATTGTTGAATCATTACATTGCACACCTGAAACTAATATAACACTGTATGTATGTTAGTTTACTTCAATTTTTAAAAATTGGAAAAATTGAAAATAAAGGTTAAAAAGATAGCAAGCTAATGTTAACAAAGAGAAAACAGGTATAAAAATATTATTATTGTATAATAGGGAATTTAAAGCAAATAGTATTAATGTGAAAAGAGGAACATTTCATATAAATAAAAGTCTTACTCCAATGAAAGTATATGAAAGTTTGAATCTTTTAGTACCTAAAAACGTAACTTTAAAATATATAAAGGATCTCAAACTTCATTAAGCATAAAAATTTGATGGGAAACTTATTAAAAATGCTGATTCTCAGGGTCTATCTCTATGTCTACCACCATTCTAGTGCAACTTAACATCACTTCTTACCTGATTTATAGCAACATCCTCCTATCAGGTCAAAATTGCAATTAAAATTTTCAACCTAAGGAATTAAGTAAGATTGAGAGAAGGAAGAGTGACTGGTTCAAGATTACACAGTCAATGGCAGATCTGAAACTAAGATCTAAGAATTAGGAGACTTTACTTGCCAAAAACAGCATTGATTCAAATATATTTCACATCAAGACTGGTTTTTCTAGAGCTTAGATTTTGCTCACATCAGTTTCTGCACAGAAGCTCTGTCTAGGCAAAGCTGACCAAGCGTGGGATGGCCATGAGTCAGAGACCAGACAGCCCTATCTGGGTGAGCCAGGAAATCACTAAAGGTTCCACCATGGACCAAAAAAGAATGAAGCAGAGGGTAAATGTATTGCGGCTGGTAAATAACAGCCCAGACTCAAATCCAATATACCATGCTGGGTGATCTGAAAGAAGGTTATGGGCAGAGATTTAAGCAGAATTTTTCACAGTCAGCCAGGTGGAAGGAAATGCAACCAAGAGGAACAGGCAAAGTTATAGCAAACGGAACTGTAATCCTAAAAAGATTATAGATAGGACCAGGTAGAAGGTGGGGAGGATGGTGCTTAGGAAAACCGTGGAGAGCAAACCACACAGAATGGAGTAAAAAGTAGAATATAATCCTAGCAGCCTGGCAGTTCCCAAGTCCTTTAAAAACCGGGATAACAGACTGGAAACAACCCAGGAATTCAGGCATGAAAAGTAAGAACAGAAACCATTTACACCCACACAGCTTACTAATGGCATTAACATAGCCTTATTATTCTACTGTCTTCATCAAAATTACATTATTATTCCAAGAAACTCTTGCCCAGGAAGATACACACTCAAACAACTATAATATTTAATGAATATCAACTTGCACATCTTTACAACAGATAGTATCAAATGATAATTCACTTATCAAGATTCTTTGAATCTTCTCACCTCAAAACCCTCATCTTCCTATGTCCAGTCCTAAACCATTATATCAGGATTCTTATCTAATCCTAATCAAGCCTGCATACTGCAAGACCTGCCTTAAATCCACATTCCAAAAATTCACAGTTTACCTTTCCACCTTGAGACACTGTTAAAACTAAGATAGTGCTCTCCTTACTGGGTTAGGGAAAAAAACTCAGGTTTATCTTATTTACAAGTTGTCTCAGTAAAATTTTCAAGGATCCAGCAGTTGACAATGTTGGAGGTCCAAAATCCAGTTGAGACCTTCTCACTGCCATGGGGCAAGACCCATCTTAACCTATTTCTCCCCAGATTTGCATTAGACATTCTTAAATGAGAAGTTAAGCAAAGACTAAAACTGACTGTATACAGTCTAATAAAGAAAACACTCATCATAACTCATCCTAGTCCTTGTAACATTCCTGTCTTCCAGGTAAAAATCCCAAGAGGCAATAGATTCATTAGGCCCTTGGGGCAATAAATAAAATAGTTATTCAGGGCTTCCCTGTACTACTAAACACCAATACTATTTTATGTTAGGTGCTTCTTGAGACTCCATATTTTACAGTTGTAGATCTCTGTTCTGCTTTTTTAAAGTGTCCTTTTAGGTCAAAATAGTTGATACTTGCTTGTCTTTTGTAAGGAAAATAAACAATATACCTGAACTGTTATGCCCTAAGAGTTCACTAAGGCATCTGCTACTTTTCATAAATCCTCAACCAGAACCACAAGAATCTTAAATTTCCCTGTGATTCTACTCTTTTACAATATGTGGATGAGGGGCTGGGGGTTGAATCAGTCAATGGCCAATGACTTAGTCAATCATGACTATGTTGTGTTAAAGAATGAGGTAAACTGCAAGGTTGGTTCAACATCCGCAAATCAATCAATGTGATACAATACATTAAAAAAAGAAAGAACAAGAACCATATGATCCTCTCAGTAGATGCAGAAAAAGCATTTGACAAAGTACAGCATCCTTTCTTGATCAAAACTCTTCAGAGTGTAGGGATAGAGGGTACATACCTCAATATCATAAAAGCCATCTATGAAAAACCCACAGCGAATATCATTCTCAATGGGGAAAAACTGAGAGCTTTCCCCCTA
>NW_027791587.1:0-286 GCF_054177405.1 Leptonychotes weddellii | reverse complement strand
TAAGTAGTCACTTTCATGATCAAATAAGCATTTTAGAAATTATGGTTATATGAGAGAAAATGTATACATAATTTGCTAATCATTCTGTGTAGCATCATTTACATAGTGTTGACCTCTCATTTCCTCATTCCTACCCTGCAGGAACCTTCTGCTTCCCGCAAAGAGGTTCTTCCAAACCTCCCTTGAACACCTCAAATGCACTCTCCTCTGTTTTTCCTCTCACAATGTGCCCATTGTCTGGGATGCCTCCCCTTCTCATCCTCACCTCAGTCTTCAAGATCTAACT
>NW_027791586.1:0-286 GCF_054177405.1 Leptonychotes weddellii | reverse complement strand
TCGGACTTCTAACACTTGAATCTACAAGAGTTCCATCTAACCCAAATGGACTATAAATTCCTCCTTGATCTTGATGCTGTCTACTTGTCAGTCTTCCTTGACGTCACTCTCCTATTTGCTTACTGCACTTGAACCATACTGACCTTTCATTTCCTATGTGTCAGCGGCTTCCCAACTTTACATATGCAGTCCCTCTGCCCGGAATTCCCTCTCCCTGATGCTTTACATGGTTGGCCCTTTTCAATATTTAGGTCTCCGATCAAATTTTACCTACTCACATGTTCCC
>NW_027791585.1:0-286 GCF_054177405.1 Leptonychotes weddellii | reverse complement strand
GGTGTTATACGAAAACAATGGATCGTGGATCAACACATCAAAAACTGATGATGTATTGTCTGGTGACTAACATAACATAATAAAATTAAAAAAAAAAAAAGAATCTATGTTATTAGACTGGACTCACCTAAATAATCCAAGATGATCTCCCTATTTTCAGGTCTCTGAAAGTATGTCAAGTCCCTATGACATATTCACAGGCTCCAGGGATTGGGACATGGACATTTGGTGAACCTTTATTCAGCCCACCACACGCAACTTCTAATGCTCAATTTGAAGGCTCCAG
>NW_027791584.1:0-286 GCF_054177405.1 Leptonychotes weddellii | reverse complement strand
GAATACATTTCTGTTCTTTTAAGCCAGTTGGTTTGCGATAACTCGTTATAGCAGTTCTAGGAAATGAGCACACCGACTGTCCAGTGACTCTGCATATGCTCAGTCTAGTGTCATTGAAGCAAAACACAGAATCATGCTCATTAGATTCATTTTAAATTTTTGACAATTTCAGTGTGCCATCAGTATTACCCAGGCGGTATGTTTACCCTCCCACTCCGTCTGAGAACGTTGATCATGTTCTGTCATGGTCCCTAGTGCTGCATAACTAATTAACCTAAAATTTAGT
>NW_027791583.1:0-286 GCF_054177405.1 Leptonychotes weddellii | reverse complement strand
TTTATTTGCAAGTGTAATAGAGATATACCGTAAGAGGATGGGAAATCATATTCAAAACTTAGATCTTTAGATCTAGCTACCAGCACTAGCTGTGTGACATTTTCAAGGGCAGTTTGTGAGACTCAGCTTTGTCATCTATGAAATGAGGATAGATGCGGGCGCCTGGGTGGCTCAGTCGTTAAGCGTCTGCCTTCGGCTCGGGTCATGATCCCAGGGTCCTGGGATCGAGTCCCACATCGGGCTCCCTCTCATCGGGGAGCCTGCTTCTCCCTCTCCCGCTCCCCCT
>NW_027791582.1:0-286 GCF_054177405.1 Leptonychotes weddellii | reverse complement strand
TTTTTTTCATGATTATTACTTTTATAATGCTTTTACAACATTGCATATCAAAATCTTTTTAAAATGTTTTATTTTTCCTCATTTATTTTTGGTGTCCCTGTTTGCTGTCATCTTTAGCACCTGCTGGGCCTCCTGTTGTAGGATCCAAGAGGTAAGTGACACTCATCTTGAAGCACCTTGAAAATTGTGTATCTCTGATATCCATGGGAGTGGAGCCCAATTCCTGTCCATGTGGGTAGGTGCTAATACTTCCCCTCACATGTGACTGGAAAGGAGCCAGGTCTCA
>NW_027791581.1:0-286 GCF_054177405.1 Leptonychotes weddellii | reverse complement strand
ATTCTCTCTCTCTCAAATAAATAAATAAAATCTTTAAAAAAAATTTAAAAAAAATAAAAAATAATAATAAAATAAAAAATAAATAAATAAATCACAGCTCTAATATTTGTTAGTTTTGTAAACTTGAATAAACTTTATCCTTTCTGAGCCTCAGTTTCCCTATCTGTAAGGTGGAGGTAATAATAGTGCTTCATGAACCATGGTAAAGATTAAAAAGCAGTAATGCATGTACACTGGTTAGCAAATTGCCTGTTTGACAAGAGCAAGCTGCTCATGTTGCTGATGT
>NW_027791580.1:0-286 GCF_054177405.1 Leptonychotes weddellii | reverse complement strand
GGGTTTGAATATGATCAGTAGCTTTATCATATAAAGCATGTTTTTTTCTCTTTGTAGTATGAGGCTGTTTCCTCCTAACACCTGATATTTTTTTTTTTTAAAGATTTTATTTATTTATTTGAGACAGAGAGAATGAGAGACAGAGAGCATGAGAGGGAGGAGGGTCAGAGGGAGAAGCAGACTCCCTGCCGAGCAGGGAGCCCGATGAGGGACTCGATCCCGGGACTCCAGGATCATGACCTGAGCCGAAGGCAGTCGCTTAACCAACTGAGCCACCCAGGCGCCC
>NW_027791579.1:0-286 GCF_054177405.1 Leptonychotes weddellii | reverse complement strand
GTCAAAATGTTGCTAGTTGTGAAAGGAGACAGTGAGGGTGATGAGAGTGTAATTATCAGTGGTTGACACCATTGATTGAAAGTTGTACTATTATTCAGTTTCTTTGGAACTGAGACTATAGCTTTTAGAATTATATTGGATAAATCTCTCTTACAGACCCACCATTTAGCATCAGTTCGTATGTCTGACTCTCACTGTGACTCTTTTATTATGACATCTTTGTGTGCCTTAAACTTAGCTCAATAGGTTACAAAGTAGATATTAAATAGATGTTAATTGAATGAAT
>NW_027791578.1:0-286 GCF_054177405.1 Leptonychotes weddellii | reverse complement strand
GGATCATGACCTGAGCCAAAGGCAGATGCTTAACCGATTGAGCCACCCAGGTGCCCCGAAATCAAGCTCTTCTGAAGAAAGAATGGATAGCAGATGGAAGAATGGAAGAAATACACTGTACTTGAATAGAAGAAATACAATGTACTTGGAAGAACTCTTCATAATGAGAGTAATTTGGTATCTATCTACAAACATAAGTACCTACATGGGAGGAGATTTGAGATCCAAATAAGAGATTGTGAAACTGTTGTGCATTGTAAGACCAAGGAGAGACATCTTGAGAAGG
>NW_027791577.1:0-3261 GCF_054177405.1 Leptonychotes weddellii | reverse complement strand
GGGTCATAGGGTAGCTCTATTTTTAATTTTTTGAGGAACCTCCACACTGTTTTCCAAAGTGTCTGTACCAACTTGCATTCCCACCAACAGTGTAAGAGGGTTCCCCTTTCTCCACAACCTCTCCAACATTTGTTGTTTCTTTCCCTGTCCGTTTTTGCCACTCTAACTGGTGTAAGGTGGTATCTCAATGTGTTTTTTTTTTTTTAAAGATTTTACTTATTTATTTGAGAGAGAGAGAATGAGAGAGAGCGAGTACATGAGAGGGGGGAGGGTCAGAGGGAGAAGCAGACTCCCTGCCGAGCAGGGAGCCCGATGCGGGATTCGATCCCGGGACTCCAGGATCATGACCTGAGCTGAAGGCTTAACCAACTGAGCCACCCAGGTGCCCCTCTCAATGTGGTTTTGATTTGGATTTCCCTGATGGCTAATGATGATGAACATTTTTTCATGTCTGTTAGCCATTTGTATGTCTTCTTCAGAGAAGGGTCTTTTCATATCTTCTGCCCACTTTTTGACTTGATTATTTGTTTTTTGGGTGTTGAGAAAAACTACACTGTTAATGCATAGTCCTTTATAAAAGGAATAATTCAAGTAAAGAAACAGTATTAAATGCAACATTCATGGCTTACAACAGTTAAAAAAAAAAGGAATCAACTTAAATATTCAGTTGTAGAGAGATAATTATTTTAAAAATATTGTAGCAGCATGAAAACATTTATAAGCAGTAAGTGGGGAAAACGCAAGATAAAAATGATACACTAAAATCATAACCATTTAAAAATATGGTCATTAGACTTAGAGACTACATATACTTGTTGGTAAATGAAAATGTGTTTTTTTTCTTTTAAACTTCATGTAATGATACTATGTTACTTAATAAGAAATGTATGGCTTTAACTAGAATGGGGTTAAGAGCTCTTATGTAAACAATATTTATATTATTTCAGTAATATCTGGGAAACCTGTAAGATAAGTTGTTATCTCTACTTAGAAGAGGAGGAGGAGGAGAAGGGGGGAGGGGAGGGGAAAGGGAGGAAGACAAGGAGGAAGAGGAAAAGTAGTGATGCTGGTAAAGGTAGTAAATTATGGTTAAACTGGTCACATAGTTATCAGGTAGAAGATTTGAGATTTGAAAAGGAATTGGTCTGCCTCTGAAACCTGGCATCTTTCTATCATGCTTTCTCCACGTTCTACCCCATGTCACCTCCATGCCTTGGAGCCCCATGTAATTATTCCAGCTTTCATTTCTGATGAAGAATGACCAGTAGATGTGTCCCTGAATGCAAAAGCCTTCAAACCTTCCCCCATTTCCCTCACCCATTCCCCACTGAGGTCTCATTTTCTTCTCCAAATCTAATTTGTTTTATATCAACAAAATTTAAAAGTTGGGTGAAGAAAGCGTACTACCTCAAAATCTGTATTCTCATGCTAAAATTATTGCTTTTAAACTTTTAATTGTGAAATAATGTTAGACTTACAAGTTGCAGAAATAGTGCAGAGGTTCCTATCTCTTACTATAAGCTTCCACTCACGTTAACATCTGACATATCATAGTAAAATGATCAGTACCAGGAAATTAACATTGATACAATACTATTAATCAAACCACATATCACATTCAAATTTCACCAGTTTTTCACTAATGTCCTCTTAACATCTCAGGATCCAGTGCAGGAGCCCATACAGCATTTTTGTTGTTATTTTCCTTACTCTCTTCCAGTCTGGAACAGTTCTTAGTCTTACTTACTTTTTATAATCTTGACACCTATGAATAGTACTACTGATTGTTTTGTAGAATGTCCTTCAATTTGGGTTTGATTGATGTTTTTGCATTATTGAACTGAGGTTATGAGTGTTTGGCATAAATACCAAAGAAAAATAATGTCAATATATCTTTTTACTGGTGATGTTAATTTTGATCACTTGATTAAATGATGTCTGCTGGGTTACTCTCTTTCCATTTGTAGTTAATATCTTGGGGTACATATCTTGAAACTAATAATACCCTCTTTCTTCTCAACTTTCCACCTGCTACTCTTAGTATCCTCTGGTAGATTCTGCCTGCAGCTATTATGTTTGTGTGTTTGCCCACTACTGATGTTCTCCTGACATCTAATTTGAATCTGCAGTAGCTAAAGGGTACATACATTACAAAAACACACATATATATTTTTTTCCTTAGAGCCTCAATTCATATAGGGAATGTAAATGCATCTCTTAATATTGTTCCCTTAATCAGCATTGAAGTCCATGAAAAACTGCTAATTGCTTCCAGTCTCACTTTCTTCAGCCACCTCCTTTACTTTGGAACTAGAGTAGCCTGAGTGAAAAATAAGACCACACTATGTGCCATGAGTCTATTTCCTGCATAAATTCTGATGGGGAAACCATCAGCAGTATTCCTTTCAATATGATAGATGTCAACAACCAAAAAAATCCCATTGATTTTATTAGATACCCTCTAGTTTGGGCCATTAATGAAATAAATTTGATTACATGTAAGAAAAATCTCTGCAGGTTTCTTTTGTTTTATTATTGTCTAGCCCTTCTTATCCTGTTGTTTTTTTAAAGGAATCATAATCATAGGCTGAGATGCTGTGTTCCCATAACACCAAAGGAAAAGCTTCCCCTCAAGCACAATAGGGGGAATTAAGTTACTGTAAGAACCCCCATCCTCCGGCTCCATTAAGAAGAGATTAAGAGAAACAATTTACGGAGTAGGCTCGCCTGTACCTTTTATATTTATGTGTGTCCCCAGACAAGTCTTCCTTCAACTTCAGTTTCTCTAAAACTAAAGACAGGCAGATAAGTGCTCTCTAAGATCTCATATTTCATGGAGCTTTGAAAATATTAGTTAAACTGATAGAAGCCAGGTGTAAATTAGACAGTTAAACAACAGCATTGGTTTTCCTAAATATATATATATTTTTTTATTAATTTTTTATTCTTATGTTAATCCCCATACATTACATCATTAGTTTAAGATGAAGTGTTCCATGATTCATTGTTCGTGCATAACACCCAGTACTCCATGCAGAACGTGCCCTCCTCAATACCCACCACCAGGCCAACCCATCCTCCCACCCCCCTCCCCTCTAGAACCCTGTTTGTTTTTCAGAGTCCATCGTCTCTCATGGTTCATCTACCCCTCCGATTTCCCCCGCTTCATTCTTCCTCTCCCGCTACCTTCTTCTTCTTCTTTTTTTTTTTCTTAACATATATTGCATTATTTGTTTCAGAGGTACAGATCTGAGATTCAAC
>NW_027791576.1:0-286 GCF_054177405.1 Leptonychotes weddellii | reverse complement strand
TAGCCTTTCTGTCTGACCTGCAACCTCTCCTCTCCATGTGCAGTTCACTCTGCCTCCACATCAGCGCCGCAGTCTGCCTGGCACGCGTTACTTGGTGCTGAGGACACTGCTCAGTGTCACCTCCTCTGGGAAGCAAGCAATTCCCAAATCCCTAGAATGAGTCAGCTGCCTCAGCAGAGCGCAGCAACGCTAATTAGGCCCCCTCGTCTCTCTTTTCCTTTTCAGAGAAATGCCGAGGACCTTGCATCCCTGCTTCCAACTGCAGCCAGCCCTGTGCTCAGCCCTT
>NW_027791575.1:0-286 GCF_054177405.1 Leptonychotes weddellii | reverse complement strand
TTCACGAGAGCAGTGATTCCCCAGGCTTTCTCAACAATGTACCCCATTTCTTGGCACACTTACCACTAAATTCTTTTTTAAAAATTTAAATTCAATTAACCAACATATAAATCATTGACCACCAAATTCTTTTTAAAGAAGAAAATTTTGGTGGAGAGCTACCCAACAAGGAAAGGACAGGTGGCTATTAAGATAGTAACATTTAACAAAATCCTGGCCATGGAAGAAATTTGCAATGATGTGGATGGAACTGGAGGGTATTATGCTGAGCGAAATAAGTCAATCA
>NW_027791574.1:0-286 GCF_054177405.1 Leptonychotes weddellii | reverse complement strand
TACAAATCCTATGGACAGTCATTCCAATCCTAGGTATTTACACAATACATCTACAGAATGATCAGCATGTGGATGTGTGTAATAGCTTTATTATTATGCCCCAATTATGACTGCCCCAAACTGGAAGTGACACAAAAGTCCAGTGACAGATGAATGTATAAACAAACACGAAACACTTGAAATCCTACCCAGCAATAAAAATGTCATGAAGTATTGGTGCGTGTAGGAATATGGATGAATTTGTTTTTTTAAA
Source organism: Leptonychotes weddellii (assembly GCF_054177405.1). NCBI lineage: Eukaryota > Metazoa > Chordata > Mammalia > Carnivora > Phocidae > Leptonychotes > Leptonychotes weddellii. The sequence goes on along the minus strand of NW_027791574.1, from coordinate 33 downwards.
GATTTTATTTCTTTATTTGATAGAGCGAGAGAG
>NW_027791573.1:0-286 GCF_054177405.1 Leptonychotes weddellii | reverse complement strand
TCGAGCTTTGTGTCAGGCTCCGCGCTCAGCGCAGAGATTACTTAGGACTCTCTCTCCCCTCTTCATGCACTCACTCTCTCTTTCTCCCTCTCTCCTCTCTAAAATAAATAAATAAATCTTTAAAGAATTCATCCATGTGTAAGATCAGAGTTAAAATGTGAGAGATTTCCTAGGTGAAAATCTGTACAGTGTGTTCTCTTTGATTCTTACTTTGGTCAATATTACCAACTTATGTAAGAGTTCCTGCCTCTTACTACTCTCGTAATTAAGAAACAATCAGTGGCTC
>NW_027791572.1:0-286 GCF_054177405.1 Leptonychotes weddellii | reverse complement strand
TCAGAAAGAGAAGAGACAGAGAAAGGAGCAGAGAAAAATATATGAAGAAACAATGATTAAAATTTTTCTACATTTAGTGAAAATGTTATGCAGATCCATGAAGATCAACACACTCCAAGCAGGATAGATTTAAGAAAAAAATTCACCTGGGAACATTGCAAGTGAACCACTGAAGGTTAAATATAAGGAGAAATTATGAAAACAAGACAAATGTCCCATAAAAAGGAGAAAAAGACAATCCATCCTGAGTTCCTTTTAGAAAAAATAAGAGCCAGAAAATATTGGC
>NW_027791571.1:0-286 GCF_054177405.1 Leptonychotes weddellii | reverse complement strand
GAAAGACCATGTGTTTAGAGTGTTTGGACTTTGATCCAGGTGATATCTGCCCAACCTCCAGGAGGAGGGGGAAGATGGAGGTTGAGTTGAATCACATAAGCCAATGATTCAATCATGTCTATACAATGAAACCCCAATAAAAATTGTGGACACTACATCGACAGATGAATGGATAAAGAAGATGTGGTATATATATATATACAATGGAATATTATGCAGCCATCAAAAAGAATGAGATCTTGCCATTTGCAACGATGTGGATGGAACTGGAGGGTATTATGTTGAG
>NW_027791570.1:0-286 GCF_054177405.1 Leptonychotes weddellii | reverse complement strand
TTTATTTGCAAGTGTAATAGAGATATACCGTAAGAGGATGGGAAATCATATTCAAAACTTAGATCTTTAGATCTAGCTACCAGCACTAGCTGTGTGACATTTTCAAGGGCAGTTTGTGAGACTCAGCTTTGTCATCTATGAAATGAGGATAGATGCGGGCGCCTGGGTGGCTCAGTCGTTAAGCGTCTGCCTTCGGCTCAGTCATGATTCCAGGGTCCTGGGATCGAGCCCCGCATCGGGCTCCCTGCTCGGCAGGAAGCCTGCTTCTCCCTCTCCCTCTCCCACT
>NW_027791569.1:0-286 GCF_054177405.1 Leptonychotes weddellii | reverse complement strand
TGTTCTCATAACCACACTCTCATTCCTATTTAACCATGTGCTTCTATATAATTGTGCTCCTCTAGGAGTCTGGGCTACTTTGCTTGAAGAATAGTCGAAATTTCCTGATTAAAACAAAACTTAACCATTATTTAATTTGTCAGGTGTGTTGTTTTCTCAGTTAGCTGTGGTGCACTGTCTCTAATGTTCAGATTTGTTGATGAGTTTTCATCGCTTCTCTTTATTCCCACAGAGCAGAATGCTTTTGCTAGTGCTTCTTTCCTTTGGTCCTGTAGAATCCCTAGTT
>NW_027791568.1:0-286 GCF_054177405.1 Leptonychotes weddellii | reverse complement strand
CGCACCTGCACCTCCATGTATACCTGCACCCGCACCCGCACCTGCACCCACACCTGCACCTCCGTCTATACCTCACTCACACCTGCGCCCACACCTGCACCTCCATCTATACCTGCACCTGCACCCACACGTGCACCTCCGTGTATACCTGCACCTGCACCCACACCTGCACCCAAACCTGCACCCACACCTGCACCTCTGTGTATACCTGCGCCTGCACCCACACCCGCACCTTCATCTATACCTGCACCCACACCTACATTTCCACTCTGCTTTCAGTAGGCTG
>NW_027791567.1:0-286 GCF_054177405.1 Leptonychotes weddellii | reverse complement strand
GGTTGTGATCTCAGCCAGGGTCCTGAGATTGAGCCCCCGCATCACGCTCTGCCCTCAGTGTGGAGTCTGCTTGAGATTCTCTCTCTCCCTCTCCCTCTGCCCCTTCCCACCCAGATAAGGAAAGAAAGAAAGAAAGAAGAAAGAAAGAAAGAAAGAAAGAAAGAAAGAAAGAAAGAAAGAAAGAAAGAAAGAAAGAAAGAAAGAAAGAAAGAAAGAAAGCCAAAGTAGAAATCTATAAAAATTACATGATCCTTGATATGATCCTGGAACACAAAAAGGACATCAG
>NW_027791566.1:0-3261 GCF_054177405.1 Leptonychotes weddellii | reverse complement strand
TGCTGCTCGTTGATCATCCGGAAATGCATCTTGTAGTTCACATCATCTTTGCTCAGGGTCCGACTCCCCACGCAGGACGCCATGGCCCGCCTCCCCGTCCTGCGGCGGCGGCGGCGGCGGTCCCGGCCCGTGGAGGCTGGGACCCCGGAGGTGACGAGCCGCTGCAGGAGGGCAGCCGGACGGCGGGGTCGAGTCTGGCGCGGAGCAAAGGCTGGAAGCCGAGGGAAGGACAGGCGCGGGAGGGCGGGGTCGCGGCGCCGCCAACGCGGCCTCGGGCGGGGGGGCGCTGCCGGCCGTGTAGCCGCCGGCGTTCCGGGAGCCGCATCTCTGAGGATTCGTGATATCTTCACATTCCCAGTGGACGAGGCCTAAGGTAAGTAGAGTGCGGGAGGAGGAAAGCTGTGACCCCTGGCCGGCTCTTTCCCCGCCGCACGCCGCCCGCTCTCCCCCTGCGTAGCCTCGCAGATGGTCTCGCCCACTCTGGCCGCAGTCCACGTGGGCGAGGGAGCGCGGCGGCGCGGGCCGGCCGGGCTGGCTGACGGGCGGCCGTGAGACGCTGCGGGACTGTCCGCCGGGCCGGGCCAGCCTCGCGGCCACCCGTAAACAAACCAAGAGCGTGCGCCTCGCCACAGGTAAAGCGGGAGCCGCCGGAGCACTCGGGGCGCGCTCCCGGTGGGGTTCGGGTCCGGACCCACCCGCGTCCAGGCCGGCCCGGGGCCTCATGGCCCCTGGGTCTCCGCGGCCCAGTCGGGGGCGATTAGTTTAGTTTTGTTTTTTTCTCTGGCCGACGAGACGAAAACGCAACTATGCTTGTTTATTAGCGCCTTTTGCGGAGGACGCGGAAGGAAGCCTAGCGTGGCAGCTGGCTTCCTGCGGAAGTTCGCTATGGGGACTTGTTAAAATGGCCTAGGAGGGGCGTGTAGCATTCACGAGGGGCCCCTGATTACGAAGCCATCTTCCCAACACCCGCTTTCATCCCCTGACATCACTTATTAGCCTTAGAGAGTTAGAAATCTTGAATCCTGGGAAAACAGTACTTCAGTGGCAATTCCTGTTCCTAGCGAAGAATTAGAGCAAGTCCTGGTGTATGATATTTTAATGCAGAATCCTTTAGGGCTTTTTCCTTTAATCTTCCTGATGGAGTCGTGTTAGATTTACTGTTAGCACCACGCAGGGCCTTTGTGCACGTCTGCAAATGCCTTATCCGCATTTGAATACTGAGTAGACGAATTAATCATAGTTGCAACTGATTCATTTCCATCCCACAGACATTGGAGCAATGCAAGTCTCGGGGCTAATGGGGAATAGTCACTGGGAGGGTGGGTCCACAGATAGGACCCAGCCCTGGTCCAGTGAACGAACAATTTATCAATTGTTAAGAGGTATACACAGCAATGAAATGATGATGTAGAGAGGATACTGCACTTGTAAATACAAACAGGATAAACATCAGGTGAATGCATAAAGGTCTTTAAATGAATATGGATGGAATTCAAAAGTTAATTTGCGCTATATGGGAGGAGTATTAATTTGAGCCTGGAAAGGCTTCACAGTGAATGTGGGATTTCAGAAGTTTGCTTTGAAATAGGATGAAATATTTAGATAAACTTAGAAGTCAAAATATTTTAAAGCTGATTGGGACCTTAAGAATCACATTACCTTTTCAAAAAATTGTTATTTTTTTAACAATTTTTATTATTTATTTATTTATTTTAAAGATTTTATTTATTTGACAGAGACGCAGCGAGAGAGGGAACACAAGCATGGGGGAGTGGGAGAGGGAGAAGCAGGCTTCCCACCTAGCAGGGAGGCCAATGCGGGCTTGATCCCAGGATCCTGGGATCATGACCTGAGCCGAAGGCAGACGCTTAATGACTGAGCCACCCAGGTGCCCCCAAAAATTGTTATTTCAAGAAGTTATTGAACCCCCATCATGGGCCTGTCAGTGTGCGCACCACAACAAGAAATAGTCTTGTCAACTAGCACACCTGAGGTCTTCTGGCTTCCAATTTGCTCCCTTTGTGCAGAGAATGAATGTTGTAGGTTTGAGGGAAACGCTGACAGATTTGGCGAGTCATTTCCTGCCAGAATTTAACAAAAAGCACCTATCCCATAGGCTGTTGTGCCTACCTATTTCCTTTCTAAAATCATTTCAGAATGATAGTGAGACTTTCACTTTCGTAAAGCTCTTTCAGGAGACTTCCCTAAACTACAGATATCCAGGAGGAGGTTAGACCTTCTGTATCTGGTCTAATTGTGAGCATAAAACAAGCTGAATTCCAATATGTAGAAAAACAAATAAAAAAGTTGTATACTACAGTTAATTCAGCAGAATTCATTTTTTTTTTTTTAAAGATTTTATTTATTTATTCATGAGAGACAGAGAGAGAGAGAGGCAGAGGGAGAAGCAGGCTCCCAAGGAGCCGGGAGCCCGATATGGGACTCGATCCCAGGACCCTGGGATCATGACCTGAGCCGAAGGCAGACGCTTAACCATCTGAGCCACCCAAGCACCCTCAGCAGAATTCATTTATATATGGATGTGTAATCAATAATAATACTAATGGCTAACTTTGTTGAGGATTTTCCGTATACTGGACTCCATGCTGTGTGTTATATGGATTATCTTATTTAACATAAAATTATATGCATCAAATCTACTCTTCTAATTAAGCTGTCTAAATATAAAATTTCTTCATAATCCTGGAGCTTAAAGTATTAACAGCCTTTCCTTATAAAAATCTTAAAACAACTGCATTTTTTGGTCAAAATATTCATGTATTCTTTACTGGTTGCTTATGTATTTCTGTCACTTCATTTTGCTTGCTAGTTTTGACCTTTTGTTTTGAAGCCTTTTCTTTTTCTTTTTTCCTACAGCCAAAAAACAGAATTTGACAAAATTGGTTTTGTTCAATTCCCTTTTGAGGAACAGCTTTATCTGAAATAATCAAGTGTTCAGCCCTGAGGATTAACCAAGAAACAATCTTCTAGATAACAGTGATGATATTTAGGACAGTGATAATTCATTTAGGGCAAAGTAGATTTCTTCTTGTTTTTTAGTTTGTGAGTAATGCATAAACATAAAATGCATTTGCATAATTCAGTGTCTTGGATCAACAATCTGCTTCTTCAAACCAATGTCCTTCAAACCAAATATCAAGAACACTTAACTGCATCACCTTATTTCCTTTAAATATTAAATTAACAGATTATTGGGTTCAGCTGTAATTTAAACACAGATTTTTATTTTATTTTTTTTTT
>NW_027791565.1:0-286 GCF_054177405.1 Leptonychotes weddellii | reverse complement strand
GGGGGCAGTGAATAGTTTGAATTATGAGATACTTTTTCAGAAATGCCATTTTTATTACTTTCAAATGGGCACAATAAATATGCTAGACTAACAAAATGTTGCCAGGATGTTTTGCCAAATATAGATCTTTGTGTGAATGTATCAGAATGATATGTAATTAACTTTTATTGTTTATACATCAGTGTGAGCTACTAAAGTGCTTAAAACAGTTTGTTCCCCTAAGTGATTTAGGAAGTGCCTTTGTCACCGGCCTTGTGCTTACATGGGATCCGATGTAAAATTGTTT
>NW_027791564.1:0-286 GCF_054177405.1 Leptonychotes weddellii | reverse complement strand
GTTGAGTTTGTAGGTGTTCAGAATGGTTTGATCCCTATCCAGCTGAATTCCTGAGAGGAGACGAAATCCAGGTCTCATACTCCTCCACCATCTTGCTCCGCCCCTCCAATGTCCTATTATTTTCAACGTACATATCTTTCACGTTCCTGGTTAAATTTATTCCTAAGTATTTCATTGTTTTTGGTGCTATTCTAAATGGGATTGTTTATTTTTTTTTCAGACTGTTGTTAGTGTAACACAACTATTTCTGTATTTTGATTTTGTATCCTGCAACGTTACTGAATTC
>NW_027791563.1:0-286 GCF_054177405.1 Leptonychotes weddellii | reverse complement strand
TAGTTTCTCTGAACTCCCCCAGGCGTCCTGACTAGTGCGAAGAGGCGTTCCTCAGCATATTTCAGCAGCAAAGTGACATCTTGGAATCGGCTGTCCTCTCCATCTCGCTCTATTGACCCAGGTGTGTCCACCGTGAAGGGACACCGAGGCCTGGCCCAGGGTCAATAGAGCGAGATGGAGAGGACAGCCGATTCCAAGACGTCACTTTGCTGCTGAAATATGCTGATTTAAAAGAATCAAAGAGAGTGGTTTATTTATTGCCCAAGTCATTTGAAATGGAATTAGG
>NW_027791562.1:0-286 GCF_054177405.1 Leptonychotes weddellii | reverse complement strand
CTTCTCGCTGAGCAGGGAGCCCGACGTGGGGCTCGATCCCATGACCCTGAGAGCACGACCTGAGCTGAAACCATGAGTCCGATGCTTACCTGTCTGCACCACCCAGGTGCCCCTGGCAATTTAGAATATTTAGAGAAAAATAATTTTTGAAGACATGAGAATTTTCTAATTTTTTTATTTTCTAACTTTTAATTTACATTTTTAGATTAAAAGATATTCAAAATTTGAACATTTGATTAAAAACCTCACACATTAGTTTTTAATCCTTTAGATCATTGAAATGAGT
>NW_027791561.1:0-286 GCF_054177405.1 Leptonychotes weddellii | reverse complement strand
GAATCATGGAACACTTCATCTAGAACTAATGATGTAATGTATGGGGATTAACATAAGAATAAAATAAATAAATAAATAAATAAATAAAAATATATCAGCATATTGTTTGACTTACCTTCTCTGGAGATGTATGAATAGAGAAGATACAGAGAACACTGAAAAACACAGAGTGTGACCCCTAACAACATTTTGTACAGGAGAAATTAGGTAAAAATAAGTATCAAAGATATCATGAAGTGACAAATAAGTCATAAATAAAATCTAACAATCTCCAGGACTTCTTTTC
>NW_027791560.1:0-286 GCF_054177405.1 Leptonychotes weddellii | reverse complement strand
TTTCTAAATGCTGAATAGGATGGCGCTTTAAGAAGAATCCCAGATGGTTAAATTAGGAGGCTGAGAATTTAAAAAAAAAAAAAAAAGAGCAGCCCAAGATTACTCACAGATCCCGAAACCTTTAATTTGGTTATGAATGAAATGCATTTTCATTTATCTTAAGTGTGCAACTTTTCACAGTTTGTTCTGAAATCACTGCCAAAGCCACGGCAGTGGGCCCTCGGGCATTTTATGGGTCCTGGCTGTGTCTGCAATGGTTCTTCTGACAAATCCAAATTCTCCACCC
>NW_027791559.1:0-286 GCF_054177405.1 Leptonychotes weddellii | reverse complement strand
CCGTAGTTTTAAAATATCTCTCCCTTCCTTTCTTTCCCTTTTTTCTTTCTTTTCTTTTTTTTCTTCCTTCCTTCCTTCCTTTCCTTTCCTTCCTTCCTTTTAAGATTTTATTTCTACATAATTACACCCAACGTGGGGCTCGAACTCACAACCCTGAGATCAAGAGTTGCATGCTCCACCAACTGCGCCAGCCAGGTGCCCCTAAAATCTTCATTAAAAATTTCGTGATAAAAAATAGCTGTAAGTTTTATATTATGTGATTTATACATACTTAAAAGATTTTTTT
>NW_027791558.1:0-286 GCF_054177405.1 Leptonychotes weddellii | reverse complement strand
ATACTCGGTGTCTCCTGGCTTTCAGGCTGTGGTCCCTCATGCAGGCAGTGCTCCACTACAGCTGTTCTCACCTGGCTCCTCCTGGGCACTGGGGCCACAAAAAATGTCCCCAGAGTGAGATACTAGGACAGACAGTGGACAGAAAATAAAGGGGCAGCACAGGCAATCAATCTTCAGGTGCTGGGGGCTGTGCTGGCCTTTGGTCTGCTTGAGACAGGAAGGAGGTTCAATATTATTTTGAAATTACTATCATTCCCACTGAGAGTCTAGCATGGCAGAGCCTATT
>NW_027791557.1:0-286 GCF_054177405.1 Leptonychotes weddellii | reverse complement strand
TCTCTTTTCCTCGTTCTTTCCCTTCCCCGCTGTCTCACAGGAGATCTTTCATTCTCCCATCTTGGGTGGGGTGCCCGCTGTGGCCGGGACAGCTGAGACAGTGGGGTGCAGGTGGGGGGGATAAAGGGAGAGCCATGTCTCACAAGCATGGCTTCCAGGACTCACTGCTGTGGTGGGGGGCACTGCAGGTGATAGAGCGGAGGGGTTGTTGTCAGCGTGAGCTGGCACAACACTCCAGACTCACCCCCAGGGGCTGGCCGTCGGCACGTTTATTACCAGTTCCCAC
>NW_027791556.1:0-286 GCF_054177405.1 Leptonychotes weddellii | reverse complement strand
TAGAAATATCATTTGTCTCAAAAAGCAAAGTGGAATAAGATGTACATTATTTAAAAAAAAAAGATTAATCAAGAGAGGTGGATGCAGTTGAGAATGAGAAGTAGGATAATGGTAAAAAGAGATTGTACTGTTCATCACCAAGGTGATAAATTTGATGATGCACATAAATTTAAATTTCTTCAATAAAAGTTCTCTGAAACTATTGTCCATAGCAAGTTAACTCTTGAGCTGGCTTGACGGAATTTAACTAATCACATGTTGTTAAGTCTCTTTTTAAGTATAGAAT
>NW_027791555.1:0-3261 GCF_054177405.1 Leptonychotes weddellii | reverse complement strand
TGGGGGGATGGGTTAGCCTGGTGATGGGTATTAAGGAGGGCACGTACTGAATGGAGCACTAGGTGTTATACGCAAACAATGAATCATGGATCACTACATCAAAAACTAATGATGTAATATATGGTGACTAACATAATAAAATTATATTAAAAAATAAAAAATAGGGGCGCCTGGGTGGCTCAGCCGTTAAGCGTCTGCCTTCGGCTCAGGTCATGATCCCAGGGTCCTGGGATCAAGCCCCACATCGGGCTTCCTGCTCGGCGGGAAGCCTGCTTCCTCCCTCTCCCACTCCCCCTGCTTCTGTTCCTGCTCTCGCTAACTCTCTCTCTGTCAAATAATAAAATCTTTTAAAAATAAATAAATAAATAATAATAAAAAAAAAGAGTTCAGAAAATTTCACCAACTTGATCCAGGGCCACATACTCTGAGTGGCAAAATTGGACTTGCATCCTGACACCACATCCCTAATACCCAGCACTAATACGACAGTTGACAACAGACTCCCTGCAGGTAGACTAAAACCCCCAATGCAGCACTGGCATGTTTACAGTTGTACTGAGATATGTTCACATACCATAAAAATTCACCCAATTAAAGCATACAGTTCAGTGGTTTTTCATTTATTCACGGAGATGCGCAACTACCATCAAGATCTAATTTTGTAAAATTTTCAACACCCAAGAAGAAACCCCAGGCACGCTAGCAGGCACTCCCCATTCCAACTCCTCCCTCCTCCCCCTTTCTCTAGCTTCCTTCTTAGCATAAGATGTTCCAAGTTCTTGCATGTCCGGCATGTATCAGCACCTCATTCTTTATTGTTGCCGAATAATGCTCCATTGCATGGATACACCACAAGTTGTTTATCACTCATCAGTTCATGCACATTTGGGTTCTTTCTACTTTTCGGCTATTAAGAATAAAGCTGCGGGACGCCTGGGTGGCTCAGTCATTTAAGCGTCTGCCTTGGGCTCAGGTCATGATCTCAGGGTCCTGGGATTGAGCCCCGCATCGGGCTCCCTGCTCAGCAGGAAGCCTGTTTCTCGGTCTCCCTCTGACTGCTGCTCCCCCTGCTTGTGCTCCCTCTGGCAAATAAATAAATAAAATCTTTAAAAAAAAAAAAAAGGGCGCCTGGGTGGCTCAGTTGGTTAAGCGACTGCCTTCGGCTCAGGTCATGATCCTGGAGTCCCTGGATCGAGTCCCGCATCGGGCTCCCTGCTCGGCGGGGAGTCTGCTTCTCCCTCTGACCCTCCTCCCTCTCATGCTCTCTGTCTCTCATTCTCTCTCACACAAATAAATAAATAAAATCTTTAAAAAAAATAAATAAATAAATAAAAATTAAAAAAAAGAAGAAAGCTGCTGTGAACATTCACGAAACAGCTTCTGTGTGGACAGATGTTTTTATCTGGCATTTACATTTTCTTGTTGGTTGTTGTTGTTGTTGTTGTTTTAAAGATTTTATCTGGGGCACCTGGGTGGCTCAGTCAGTTAAGCACATGCCTTCGGCCGAGGTCATGATCCCAGAATCCTGGGATCAAGTCCTGGGATAGAGCCCCGTGTAGGGCTCTCTGCTCAGTGGAGAGTCGGCTTCTTCCTCTCCCCCTCCCTTTGCCCCTCTCCCTCTCTGCCTCTTCCTGCTCGTGCTCTCTCTCTCTCTCAAATAAATAAATTAAATAAATGCATTTGCATTTTCAAAGTGTTTTCATAACATCCTCTGCTTTGATGCTTCACTTCGTGATGGAGAAAATGGGAGTCTCAGAGCAGTAAAGTGCCTTTATCACCTATTGCTCTATTGCCCTCAGTTAACCAGCAGTAAACCCACACCTTCCAGCTGAAGACCTGCTCCTTCCTTAATACCACGGCACTGCATCTCCACTTCCTCTGCAAGGAATTTCAAGCAAGAGCAAGCAGACGAGAATATCCACACTTTCAGGTAAAGACTTCCTTAAGTCATTCTAAGTCAGTCCATAAGGCAAACCAACATTAAGCCTTTCAGAGTAAGAGAAGGGAAGAGCAAAGTGCTCAGGACAGGATATTCTAAAGCTCCCTCTCAAGTGATGGCCTTCTCCTCCCCATGCCAACAGCAAAAGCTGCCACTGCAGGGTACTGTGAAGGCACATGCGGAATAAATGTCCCTGTAAGCAGCCGGGGCCTAGCACAAACCTGCATGTGCATGCAGGCCCATCCCCTGACACCAGCCTCCAGGGGCTCGGGGGCTCAGGGGCTCAATGCAGAGCTAATTTGTTCTGACACAGGTGACAGTATCTGGGGGACACACACTGCTAGGCCAATTGTATAATTTCTCTTTCCCAACCTCCTGAAACAGTTCCTAGACTTATATTATTTCTGGTAATAAAGTTCAGAAAAAAGGTTCATAATTATATTAGTAATATATAACAGCCATTTACTGACAGCTTACCAGGCATCTTACAATATCTATATAAGACAGGCACCATTCTTACTTCCACAGTACATGTAAACACTTCCTTATTGGGGAAATCATACAGCTGATGGGAGTATAAATTGGTACAACTTCTCAGGAGGGTAATTTGGAAATATCCTTGGACCAGGCAATTCATTCCTCAGAACAGACCTATAAATAAACATCACAGTGCCCAAAGACGGAGAATCAAGAATATTCACTGAAACAGTTCATAACAGTAAAATTCTGGAAACAACCCATCGATACAGGAGTGATTAAATAAATAATAGTATACCTGTAAAATGGGACACCTAGGACTGTTGAGGAGAACAAAACAGATGTCTGTGTGGCGATACTGAGCATTCTCCAAGATGCATTAAGGGGAAGCAAGATGAATATCATTATGTGTAACAATTTTTTTCATACAGTTATTAAATTGTCTGCAACTTGTTTCTTGTGGTTTTTTTAAATGAGCTCTATGCCCAACATGGGGCTTGAACTCACGACCCCAAGCTCAAGACCCCAAGCTCAAGAGTCGCATGCTCTACCGACTAAGCCAGCCAGGCGCCCTATGTGTAACTATTTCTTAAAAGAGGTATATGTGTCCATCAAAATCCTAAAGGAGAACACAGGCAGCAACCTCTTTGACCTCAGCCACAGCAACTTCTTCCTAGAAACATCGCCAAAGGCAAGGGAAGCAAGGGCAAAAATGAACTATTGGGACTTCATCAAGATAAAAAGCTTTTGCAAAGCAAAGGAAACAGTCAACAAAACCAAAAGACAACCGACAGAATGGGAGAAGATATTTGCAAATGACATATCAGATAAAGGGCTAGTATCCA
>NW_027791554.1:0-286 GCF_054177405.1 Leptonychotes weddellii | reverse complement strand
TACATTACATCATTAGTTTTAGATGAAGTGTTCCATGATTCATTGTTTGTGCATAACACCCAGTGCTCCATGCAGAACGTGCCCTCGTCAATACCCACCACCAGGCTAACCCATCCCCCCACCCCCCTCCCCTCTAGAACCCTGTTTGTTTTTCAGAGTCCATCGTCTCTCATGGTTCGTCTACCCCTCCGATTTCCCCTGCTTCATTCTTCCCCTCCCGCTACCTTCTTCTTCTTCTTTTTTTTTTCTTAACATATATTGCATTATTTGTTTCAGAGGTACAGAT
>NW_027791553.1:0-286 GCF_054177405.1 Leptonychotes weddellii | reverse complement strand
TCTTCTCAGCTCTGACTGTGCACATGGCTATATATTATTCATGGCTCACTGCTCAGAGGGAGGTGACCATCCCACTGCCCAACCCCCCCACACACCTGTCACTCTCCCGTGTGAGTCCATGTCCCAGACAAGTGGCGAGATCAGGTAGACAGCTGGGTACAGGAGTCTGGATATACAAATGTGTATGTCATCAATATTTGGGTGGAATTTATGGGGCGCCTGGGTGGCTCAGCCGTTAAGCGTCTGCCTTCGGCTCAGGTCATGATCCCAGGGTCCTGGGATCGAG
>NW_027791552.1:0-286 GCF_054177405.1 Leptonychotes weddellii | reverse complement strand
GTCTTTCTTCCGTGAGTCACATCCGTAAGTCATCAGCAAGGATTTCTATCCTACCCAAGGACCTGAGAACAGTTGTGTAACAACCTAAACGCAGAGCCCTTGGGATTTTTATAATTCCTCTCCCCAGCCTCACCCTTGCTGATCTTCTACAGACAAGTCAACACATCCCAAAAGCTTTTTCCTTCCTTCCTTCCTTCCTTCCTTCCTTCCTTCCTTCCTTCCTTCCTTCCTCCCTCCCTCCCTCCCTCCCTTCCTTCCTTCCTTCCTTCTTCTCTCTCCTTCCCTC
>NW_027791551.1:0-286 GCF_054177405.1 Leptonychotes weddellii | reverse complement strand
GCGACCACTTTCTGGAAGGTAGGACGTGCGGAGAAGTGAATCCGAGGCGATATTCGGGAGGATAGACGGCGGGGGAGGGGCCTCCGTCGGCCGCTTCTGGCAAGTGATAGAGCCGCGGAGCCCAAAATCGGAACTTTTAAAAGTCTGCTCCGCTGAGGGACGTCACTCTGGTGGCTAAGCGGGGGGTGGAACCCTCTGGGACAGTGTGGTCTCAGGACCCTTGGGGTCACAGAAAGACCGGGGGTACCTGAGTGTGGCAGAGGTCCCAGGTATTGGAGCCGGGAAG
>NW_027791550.1:0-286 GCF_054177405.1 Leptonychotes weddellii | reverse complement strand
CATTTCGTATTTTGATGAAATGATGACAGTGGCTGTCATTTGTGAGGACTTACTGTTTGTCAGATGCTGCTCTGAGTTTCACATGCATTACCTCACGAGAAGCATCACCACAATCTGCGCAGAAGGTGCAGCTGGTGTCACAAGCTCCAAATGGGAGCGCTGAGCCTGGGCATGGTTAAGTAACACACCCAAGATCCAATAGTTCGAAAGCTTTGCAGCTGGGACTCAAACCCACATCCCTTTTCCTTCAGAGCCCTCCTTCCTAACCTATTTCCATCAGTTGTTG
>NW_027791549.1:0-286 GCF_054177405.1 Leptonychotes weddellii | reverse complement strand
GTTCTACACACCATGCTGGACATGGAGAATACAAAGAGCAAGGAGCCATAGTCACTGTCCTTGAAGAACTCAATCTAGAAGAACCCGACAAGATTTGGTGTACACTTAGTAAACATTAAATGGTTACTTCCATAAAGAGTCCCCCTAGGTTCTATGGGACCAGAGTGAGAATTCGAGTATTTGTTCCACAAACAATCACTTTGTGATTGAGCCACAAAGAACTTTCATTTGGATGAACACATAACCTACAGTGGCTTATTAGGGAGAATGACATAAAAATTTGCTT
>NW_027791548.1:0-286 GCF_054177405.1 Leptonychotes weddellii | reverse complement strand
TTGGTGAATATTATGGCCTGAATGCATTCCCCTCCCCCATTCATATGTTGAAACCTAATCCCCAATATGATGCTATGTAGAGGTAGGGGCTTTAGGAGGTGAGGGCAGGATTGGTGCCCTTATAAAAGTGGCCCCAGATGCAGCCACTCTGGAAAACAGTATGGAGGTTCTTCAAAAAGTTGAAAATAGAGCTACCATACGATCCAGCAATTGCACTACTAGGTATTTACCCCAAAGATACAAATGTAGGGATCCGAAGGGGTATGTGCACCCCGATGTTTATAGC
>NW_027791547.1:0-286 GCF_054177405.1 Leptonychotes weddellii | reverse complement strand
TGTTTACAGAAGGTGTTGACATTAGAGGAAGCTGGGTAAAGGGCACACAGGAATGCTGTGTTAGCAACTTTTCTATAAAGCTAAAATTATTCAAAATAAAAAGGTTATTTAAAAAACAGAAAGGTCTATTTGTTTTGGGTTGGGCCTTAGAAAGGTCTAATTAGGTGAGGTAATGACCTCGTGGGTTCCATTTTAAAAATTCCCTATCTGGTAGAGATACTTATGAAAATAGGTCAGTGTAGAAGAAGTCAGTTAAAAAATATAAAGGCCTATCTGTTCTTTAGCT
>NW_027791546.1:0-286 GCF_054177405.1 Leptonychotes weddellii | reverse complement strand
TCCTCCTTGTCATCTCCATGCTATCAAAGGGTGTCTCAACGGACAGTTCTCCCAGTAAGCCCGCTATGATTTTAGCCTTCTGTGACCAAATGAACAATCCCTTCCTCTCTCCCATATTTTTTTTCTGTGCCTTACCTAAAGCCCTCACTTGGTGGGTGCTGCGGTCACTGAGCTCCAAAATCAAGATGGCCACTTTAACAGGTGATGAAAAGTATTTATTTAAAACCAATAGCCCTTATTTCTTACACCTGAATATACCTCAGCAGCTGGTTCAAATATTTAATTA
>NW_027791545.1:0-286 GCF_054177405.1 Leptonychotes weddellii | reverse complement strand
CTCCGAAAGTATGGGAAGTTCCGAAAGCCCAAGTAGTCAGTGTAACTGGAGCCTAGAGAGGAAACAGGAGCTTGGGGAGCCAGTCACAGCTGGAAGGCCTACAGATTCAGATGTTGGGAGTCTAGAAACACCAGGCCTGAAGGCCTTGGGTCATATGCTGAAGGCAGCAGGGAGCAATCACTGGGTTTTGAGCAGTGGCATGGACAGGCTTGCCATCTAGGACTCTGTCTGACTGCAGGGTAGGTGATGGATTTGGGGGCAGTGGCCAGGGTAGAGGGAGGGAGGG
>NW_027791544.1:0-3262 GCF_054177405.1 Leptonychotes weddellii | reverse complement strand
AAAAAAAAAAAGAAGATAGCAGGAGGGGAAGAATGAAGGGGGGGCAATTGGAGGGGGAGACAAACCATGAGAGACGATGAACTCTGAAAAACAAACTGAGTGTTCTGGGGGGGGGTGGGAGGATGCGTTAGCCTGGTGATGGGTATTAAAGAGAGCACGTTCTGCATGGAGCACTGGGTGTTATGCACAAACAATGAATCATGGAACACTACATCAAAAACTAATGATGTAATGTATGGTGATTAACATAACAATAAAAAATTTAAAAAAAAACATAAAGAAAATACATTTATAGTACTGTGCTGTATTTATTGAAAAAAATCTAAATATAAGTGGACCTGCCAAACCCATGTCATTCATGGGTCAACTTATTATTTTAACATGAAAACTTACCAAAAAATGTAAAAATAAGACCAAATCACACTTCTAAAAAATTAAGTACAAATCATAGTAAGTTTGATTTCAGGGAAAATGTAGCTTTGAAGCCAAAAGGGTATTTTTAACATATATCAATTCCCTGCCACATTCCACAAGATTTTGAGGGGCTTACAAAACCACAAAGAATACAAAATTTAAAAGAGTTGGGGCATCAAACTGAAGCTGTGAAAACATTAAAAGAATCTAATAAAAATATAAACATCAGTAGGGTAATATGAATATTAAATAGGATCCGTACATTTAAAATGCATTTCCAATCTGGAATTCTCAGCTTGCACACGAAGTTCCTCAAAAGCTATTATCATTTTCTGAAACATAAAGTTCAACTTTTAAGAATCATACTTACATATTTTAAATAGGTTCTTCCAACTATGAAAATATTAATAAATTTGTCTCATGATTAGATTTAAAACCACTCAACTTTGAATAATGAAATCCCTATAACTTGTAATAATTAAATAATTTACTAAAAACCCATTAAGGTGCCTATTATATTGGCTTCCCAGATGCTTAAAGGCACAGGAGACATGTTATATAATACTAAACAACAGCAAAATGATTGTTGGCACTCTAGTCATTTACTTAATAACTCATATCAAAATCTATAATTTTTTTTTTTGCTTACTTATTTAATTTCTGTCTTCCCCCACTAAAGTATAACCTCTCTGAGATCCTTCCCCAGCAGAGTCTAAATTACACTTCCATCATCTGGCAGCATGAGTTCATTCAGTATTCAACAAATCTTGATTTGCAAAATTGTATGAATTCACTTATTTGTTCAATAAATAGTTACTGCTTATTATGTGCCAACCTCTGTTTTAGGCACTTGAGATATAAGACAAAGTGTTTACCCTACTAGAACTAACTTATATTCCAGTGTAAGGAAGAATACTTACACATACACATGTGTATCAAATAAATGTCATATAGTTTTAAGTGCTCTTCAGAAAAGTTAAATGAGGTGAGGAGATAGAAAATAATTGAATAGAAAGGTATTTTAGATAAAGTAGTAAGGGGGATTAAAAAAAGGAGAATGAAGCTTATGAATTTGCATAAAATCTTGGACACAAAAGTGCTAGACAGAACAAAGTCAAAGAACCAAGATCAGAAAGAGCTTAGCAAGTTTCAGAAACATAAAAAAGAACAACTACAGCAGAGAAGCAAAGTGGAAAACAAAAGGGATGGAATAAGAAAGGTAAGCAGGAACCAGACACAGATTAATAGTATTTTGAATGTTTTTTCAAATTAATGGGTATATGTTATAATACGCTAGTCTCTGACACAGAGTTAATATTTGATAAATTAAATGGTGTCACTAACATGTAAATTCAAAAGCTACTAAATAACAAAACAACACTCCTAGTATAGAACCTTAAGAATCTTATTGGATATAATCATATGTCAACAAATAAATAATAATCCCTTTATCAAGAAGAGCTATCACTACTTTGCTTAGATATGCCGCTCTTATACACAACTGATGGATTGTTGAACACTACATCTGAAACTAATCATGTACTATTTGTTGGCTAATTGAATTTAAATTAAAAAAAAATGCCTCTGTTTAAAATATTTAACTTTTTACTAACACTTACCTCAATGTTATTATTTAGATCCACATATACTTGCCTAGTTTCTTCTCGTTCATATTCATCTATTATTAATATAAAATATTTCAGAATTAAATTTTAAAATGATTATAATGCCAACAAGATAATACTCAAAATGCCTCAGGAAAACATTAGAATATTTAAAATTCTGTGTTAGTGAAGTGTATTAGTATATCCTGAGTCTCTAAAAGTAGCATCAAAAGTATAGAATTGTTGAATTACTGTGCTGTACATCTGAAACTAATGTAACATTATATGTCAACTATACTTCAACAATAAATTTTTAAAATAAGCTACTTCATAGTAGTTTCATAGGAAGACACACTGAGACATGATTGTACTTCAACCTCAAAAGCTCTTATTTTTTATAGAATTACTATCCATGAATTTATTCAAACTTCATAAAATATATTTACAGTTTTAGCCTTTACAATGAGTAGAGATTTAACAATTATTCTCTCAAGTATTTTTTCCTTTGTATATTTACGATTCATAGGGTACACATGTAAAGCAAAGACCACTCTTCTGATCTCTTACTCTACCTCTGAGGAAGCAGAAAGGAAGATAAACCTCAAGACACAAAGAACAAGGTTAAGAATAGGTGTGGCCCAGAGAGAAATCCCCTATAAATCCTCTACAACTTTTTTTTTCTGGTTTTTAACCTGAGCAATGATTCCCTCTAGCTATAATCTACACAATAGATCCCCTCTATTCTATACTAGAATTAAGGTACAAGACAATAATAGACAATGTGGTTGTTCCTATATCATTCCTCCAAATGAGGCCAGCATCACATAATGCACATTAAATTTACTTTTTTTTTTTTTTTTAAGTAGGCTCGGCACCCAATGCAGAGTTCAAGAAATGAAGCCCTGAGCTGAAATCAAGAGTTGGATGCTTCACTGACTGAGCCACCCAGGCACCCCAAAGCACATTAAAATTTTTTTTAATTTTATTTTATATGTTAATCACCATATATTACATCATCAGTTTTTGACGTAGTGTCCCATGATTCATTGTTTGCGTATAACACCCAGTGCTCCATTCAATACCTGCCCTCTTAAATACCCATCACCAGGCTAACCCATCCCCCCACACCCCTCCCCTCTAGAACCCTCAGTTTGTTTCTTAGAGTCCATAGTCTCTCATGGTTCATCTCCCCCTCCGACTTCCCCCCCTTCATTTTTCCCTTCCTACTATCTTTTTTTTTTTTT
>NW_027791543.1:0-286 GCF_054177405.1 Leptonychotes weddellii | reverse complement strand
CGGAGAGCCTGCTTCTCCCTCTCCCTCTGCCTGCCTCTCTGCCTACTTGTGCTCTCTCTCCATCTCTCTGTCAAATAAATAAATAAAATTTAAAAAAAAAGTTGGACGCTCAACCAACTGAGCCACCAAGGCACCCCAAAGCTGAAGTATTTTTTATAACCTATAAACATGTTCCTGTCTTCTATTTTTTTCCACCTATAATACTGATTTTTCACACTATGTCTTTTGAAATTTTCCTCTAAGTCTGTTACAATTATCTTATGACTGTCATCAAAATAAGTTCCTG
>NW_027791542.1:0-286 GCF_054177405.1 Leptonychotes weddellii | reverse complement strand
TCGGACTTCTAACACTTGAATCTACAAGAGTTCCATCTAACCCAAATGGACTATAAATTCCTCCTTGATCTTGATGCTGTCTACTTATCAGTCTTCCTTGACGTCACTCTCCTATTTGCTTACTGCACTTGAACCATACTGACCTTTCATTTCCTATGTGTCAGCGGCTTCCCAACTTTACATATGCAGTCCCTCTGCCCGGAATTCCCTCTCCCTGATGCTTTACATGGTTGGCCCTTTTCAATATTTAGGTCTCCGATCAAATTTTACCTACTCACATGTTCCC
>NW_027791541.1:0-286 GCF_054177405.1 Leptonychotes weddellii | reverse complement strand
GGTGTTGGCTTGTGTTATGAAATGCCTCCAACATTCAAAATGTTAAATAACTGTGGTGATAACTGGGATCTTTGTATGTAAATGGAGAGTCTTCTAGTGTTTCACCTAAGCATAACACTGACTTTAGCTTTGGGGTAAAAACTTTTATTTATTTATTTATTTATTTTTAAGATTTTATTTATTTAATTGAGAGAGAGAGAGCGAGCAAGCAGGGGGAGTGGGAGAGAGAAGCAAGCTTCCCGCCGAGCAGGGAGCCCGACGCAGGGCTTGATCCTAGGACCCTGTG
>NW_027791540.1:0-286 GCF_054177405.1 Leptonychotes weddellii | reverse complement strand
TTATTTAAACGATAAACTAAACATGTGATGACGACGAAGATATTTAAAAGGGAAGCAAATAAGAGATGATGTGATTCTTCCCTCTAAATAGAGCCGAAGAGCAACAAGGAAGTGGTCACGTGTCTTCCCACTTTCCCTGCAGGGTTGGTACATAAGGGGCTCCCCCCACGGACGGCGGCACCAGACCTCCCTCGCCTCCAGAGTCTCCCTCCTCGCTACTCCCTCCTGAGTCCTCTCTCCTGACGCCATGGGCTGCTGTGGCTGCGGAAGTTGTGGCGGCTGCGGC
>NW_027791539.1:0-286 GCF_054177405.1 Leptonychotes weddellii | reverse complement strand
TCTCTTTCATTCTTTCCTATCATTTCTCCTGTGGAATATATTTTGGATAATTTCTCTAGATTTATCTTCTTGTTCCTTAATTTCTTCACCGGTGTCTAATTTGATGTATAATTCATTCACTGCATTTCTATATCAATTTATCAAATTATTTATCTTTTTCAAATCTGTTTACTCCCTGTTCATATTTTTTAATTTTTTTTAAATTTTATTATGTTATGTTAGTCACTGTACATCATTAGTTTTTGATGTGGTGATCCACGATCCATTGTTTTCATATAACACCCAG
>NW_027791538.1:0-286 GCF_054177405.1 Leptonychotes weddellii | reverse complement strand
TTTTATATTTTATTTCCAATATATTTGTGGGATGACATACATTACATTGCATTTTTTGAATACTAATGAGATGGAGTCACCCTCATCAATGCTGTGCATTTTACCTTCTGTGGTTCAGTATGTTGAATACTGCAATGATTAAAGTGAACATTTTGGAGCAAAATTAGCTGCTTCAAATTCCAAATTTATCACTAAATTGTGCTGTGGCATTGAGCAAATTTCATAATCCCTTAGTGCTTCAGTTTTGTAGAATGATCAGGAGTTTATTGTAATAATCCAAGAAAAT
>NW_027791537.1:0-286 GCF_054177405.1 Leptonychotes weddellii | reverse complement strand
GTGGGAAGCAGATCATCAGACGAACCAAATTCCAAGGAGAGATTTGTTCTTCCATAGAGGACTGTGACAGATCTCCTGGATGTCACTGTCGCTCGCTCTGACCGGCTGCACGGTGTTTCTCATCTGGCCGGAGGAGCTCTGAAAGCCCAGGTCACCCCACAGTCTTACCCTTCTCCATAAGTGGCAGCACTCACAGCCCCGAGGCCAACACCTGGGCACCGTCCTCCCTCCTTCCTTCCACACTCCGCTTCTCAGCCAGCAGCGCGTCCTGCCAGCTCCACGGCCT
>NW_027791536.1:0-286 GCF_054177405.1 Leptonychotes weddellii | reverse complement strand
TTCTGCTGTTGCTCCTCTTCCTTGCCTTTCTCTCTACCTGCATACCTTTAACAGTAGTAAAGATGCCATTTAAAGATCGAGAGCAGGGGCACCTGGCTGGCTCAGTCAGGAGGAGCATGTGACTCTTGGTCTTGATGTTGTGAGTTTGAGCCCCACATTGGGTATAGAGATTACTAAAAATAATAAATAAACTCTAAAAAAAAATGTTTTTTTAAAAGATCTGAGAGCAGGGCGCCTGGGTGGCTCAGTTGTTAAGTGGCTGCCTTCAGCTCAGGTCATGATCCCA
>NW_027791535.1:0-286 GCF_054177405.1 Leptonychotes weddellii | reverse complement strand
GAAGAACATTATTCTAATGTGGCTCTTCCATTTCCAGAGGACTTCTTCACTGTGAAGAATAAATCAGCCTTACCTTGCCCTCATTTTACAAACGAGAAGTCCAAGCCGTTGAAAAACCGTTGGACTTTGCTGATGGCCCTGGGTAGAAGTTCAGCAGAACCCACATGACATCCTCATGCTTTTAGGATTTCTCTTTGTAACCAAGCTCCTTTCTTATTCAAAACAATGGTTAGCCAGTTAAAATATTTCACCTGAATGTTGCATGAGGTTCTCAGTACCAGCTCTT
>NW_027791534.1:0-286 GCF_054177405.1 Leptonychotes weddellii | reverse complement strand
CTGTCTATATATACTGCCCTTAGCTTAGCATTTAATACAGAGAGAAAAACAAGTCAAATTCATGGCTTTCAAGTACATCTACAGACATAGATAAAAGATAGATAGATAGATAGATAGATAGATAGATAGATAGATAGATAGACAGATAGAGACAATAATATCGAAAGCCACAGTTTAGAATTACAGAAGCCAAGTGCAGTACTTAAGAAAAAATTTTTTCTTTCTTTCTTTCCTTCACTTCCTCTCTCCCCCCACTCCTTCTCTCCTTCCTTCTCTCTCTCCCTCT
>NW_027791533.1:0-3262 GCF_054177405.1 Leptonychotes weddellii | reverse complement strand
CATCAAAAACTAATGATGTATTGTATGGTGACTAACATAACATAATAAAAGTAAAAAAAGAAAAAAAGAAATGGAAGGAAACCTTCCAAACTTTTTCTGTGAGGCCAGCATTACCCTGATCCCAAAACCAAAGACCCCAACAAAAAGGAGAATTACGGGCCAATATCCATGATGAACATGGATGCAAAAATACTCACCAAGAGACTAGCCAATAGGATCCAACAGTTCAATATTGTTGGATTATGATAATAAAAGGATTATTATTTTTAACATCTTGAGGAAACTCCATACTGTTTTCCAGAGTGGCTGTACCAGCTTGCATTTCCACCAACAGTGTAAGAGAGTTCCCCATTCTCCACATCCTCACCAACACTTGTTGTTCCCTGCCTTGTTAATTTTGGTCATTCTAACTGGTGTAAAGTGGTATCTCATTGTGGTTTTGATTTGTTATTCTCTGATGGCAATTGATGTGGAGCATTTCTTCATGTGTCTATTGGCCATTTGTATGTCTTCTTTGGTGAAGTGTCTGTTCATGTCTTCTGCCCAATTATTGACTGGATTATTTGTTTTTGGGGTGTTGAGTTTGAGAAGTTCTTTATAGATATTGGATACCAGCGCTTTGTCTGTATGTCATTTGCAAACATCTTCTCCCATTCCATCGGTTGCCTTTTAGTTTTGTTGACTGTTCCCTTTGCTGTGCAGAAGATTTTTATCTTGATGAAGTCTCAATAGTTCATTTTTGCTTTTCTTCCCTTGCCTTTGGGGTCGTGTCTAGCAAGAAGTGGTTGTGGCCAAGGTTGAAGAGGTTACTGCCTGTGTTCTCCTCTAGGATTTTGAGGGACTCCTGTCTCACACTGAGGTCTTTCATCCATTTTGAGTCTCTCTTTGTGTGTGGTGTAAGGAAATGGTCCAGTTTCATTCTTCTGCATGTGGCTGTCCAATTTTCCCAGCACCATGTATTGAAGAGACTGTCTTTTTTCCACTGGATATGCTTTCCTGCTTTGTCAAAGATTAGTTGACCATAGAGTTGAGGGTCGATTTCTGGGTTCTCTGTTCTGTTCCATTGATCTGTGTGTCTGTGTTTGTGCCCATACCATGCTGTTTTGATGATCACAGCTTTGCAGTGTCGCTTGAAGTCAGGCACTGTGATGCCCCCAGCTTTGGTTTCCTTTTTCAACGTTGGCTTGACAATTTGGGATCTTTTCTGTTTCCATACAAATTTTAGGACTGTTTGGGCCCTCTCTGTGAAAAATGTTGATGGTATTTTGAGAGGGATTGCATTAAAAGTGTAGATTGCTCTGGGCAGCATAGACTTTTTCACAATGTTTATTTTTCCAGTCCATGAGCTTGGAATGTTTTTCCATCGCTTTGTGCCTTCCTCAATTTCTTTCATAAGTGTTCCTTAGTTTCTAGAGTACAGATCCTTTACCTCTTTGGTTAGGTTTATTCCTAGGTATCTTAAGGGTTTTGGTGTGATTGTGAATGGGATCGATTCCTTCAGTTCTCATGCCTCATTCACATTGTTAATGTATAGACATGCCACTGATTTCTGTGCACTGATTTTGTATCCTGCCACGCTGCTGAATTGCTGCATGAGTTCTAAGCAATTTTGGGGTGGAGTGTTTTCTGTTTTCCACATAAAATGTATCATCTGGAAAGAGAGAGAATTTGAGTTCTTCTTTGCCAATTTGAATGCCTTTTATTTTGCTTTGTTGTCTGATGGCTGAGGCTAGGACTTCTAGTGCTATGTTGAACAAAAGTGGTGGGAGTGGGCATCCCTGGTCATGTTCCTGACTTTAAGGGAAAAGCTCTTAAAGAGAATAATATTTGCTGTGGGCTTTTCACAGATGGCTTTTATGATATTGAGGTATGTTCCTTCTATCCCTATACTTTGAAGAGTTTTAATCAGGAAAGGATGCTGTATTTTGTCAAATGCTTTTTCTGCATCAGTTGAGAGGATCATATGGCTCTTGTCCTTTCTTTTATTAATGTGCTCTTTCACGTTGATTGATTTGTGGATGTTGAACCACCCTTGCATCCCAGGAATAAATCCCACCTGGCCGTGGTGAATAATCCTTTTATTATCATAATCCAACAATATTGAACTGTTGGATCCTATTGGCTAGTCTCTTGGTGAGTATTTTTGCATCCATGTTCGTCATGGATGTTGGCCTGTAATTCTCCTTTTTGTTGGGGTCTTTGGTTTTGGGATCAAGGTAATGCTGGCCTCAGAAAAAGTTTGGATGTTTTCCTTCCATTTCTGTTTTTTGAAACAGCTTCAGGAGAATAGGTATGATTTCTTCTTCAAATGTTTGGTAGAATTCCCCTGGGAAGCCATCTGGCCATGGACTCTTGTTTTTTGGGAGCTTTTTGATTACTGTTTCAATTTTCTTGCTGGTTATTGGTCTGTTCAGATGGTCTATTTCTTCCTGTTTTGGTCTTGGTAGTTCATATACTTCCAGGAATGCATCCATCTCTTCCAGATGGCGTAATTTGTTGGCAATCCCCCAAGCTGCTGGTAATAAGTTCTAGTAATTGTGTCCATTTCCTTGGTATTGGTCGTGATTTCTCCCCTTTCATTAAGGATTTTATTAATTTGGGTCTTTTCTTTTCTCTTTTGCACAGGTCTAGCCCAAGGTTTATCAGTCTTATTTGTTCTTTCAAAGAACCAGCTTCCAGTTTCTTTGATCTGTTCTACTGTTCTTCTAGCTTCTATTTCATTGATTTCTCCTCTAATCTTTATTATTTCTCTTCTCCTGCTTGGTTTAGGCTTTGTTTGCTTTCTTTCTCTGGCTCATTTAGGTATAAGGTTAACTTGTGCATTTGGGATTTTTCTGTTTTTGATAGAGGCTTGGATGGCTATGTACTTCCCTCTAAGGACCGGGTTTGCAGTATCCCATAGGTTTTTTTTTTTAATTAATTTTATTATGTTATGTTAACCACCATATATTACATCATTAGTTTTTGGTGTAGTGTTTCATGATTCATATTTTGTGTATAACACCCAGTGCTATCCCATAATTTTTGAACTGATGTGTCATATAGTTACTCGTAATATGTTCTTATAATTGTTTATATTTCTTTGGTGTTGGTTGTGATCTCTCTTCTTTCATTCATTTTTTTATTTATTTGGGTCATTTCTCTTTTCTTCTTGATAAGTCTGGCCAGGGGTTTATCAATCTTGTTAATTCTTTCAAATACCAGCCGTAGTTTCATTGATCTGTTCTACTGTTCTTTTGGTTTCTATTTCATTGATTTCTGC
>NW_027791532.1:0-286 GCF_054177405.1 Leptonychotes weddellii | reverse complement strand
GGGAGTCTGCTTGGGATTCTCTCTCTCTCCCTCTCCCTCTGCCCCTCTGCCACTCACACACACTCTGTCTCTCTAAAATAAATAAATAAATAAATAAATAAATAAATAAATAAATAAATATTTTTTAAAAACCCACCAGTTTGAGTAATTTTAATATTTTCATTATTAAAAATACAAAAAATAAGAATTCCATCAATTTTCTGGTAGATAATGCTTATCTTTGCATGAAAACTAGTATTGGTCCTATGAAAAATAGATGTATTTAGAACCAGCACCACAACACTTC
>NW_027791531.1:0-286 GCF_054177405.1 Leptonychotes weddellii | reverse complement strand
TGAGTTTTGAAAGGAGAGAGGCATACTCCAAGTGTTGTGTTAGAAAGATTGAATATGAATTGGAAGAGGTTTAAACACAAGGTCCAGGTAACAAGATGTAGGAATGTAAAAGGAAAAACAATGTGCTGCAAGATACATATCAAAAAAAAATAAAATAAAAATAAGAGTTAGAAGTAAAAGCATAGGGTTGGGTGATGGGTGGAACAAAGGTCACCTCACATGCCAACCTCCTACATCTCCAGCACCCCTACTAATTTCCCTGGTAGGCTGATTTATCTGAATAGAC
>NW_027791530.1:0-286 GCF_054177405.1 Leptonychotes weddellii | reverse complement strand
GGCTACACTAAACAACAGATTTGCAATGTACATGAAGCTTCTGTTGGAAGATGCCATTGAGGACATTCATAGCTAGAGAGAAGTCAATACCTGGCTTCAAATCTTCCAAAGGCTTCCAAAGGCAGGCCAACTCTCTTGTTAGGGGCTAATGCAGCTGGTGACTTGAAGTTGAAGCCAGTGCTCATTTACCATTCTGAAAATCCCAGGGCCCTTAAGAATTACACCAAATCTACTCTGCCTTTGTTCTGTAAATGGAACAACAAAGCCTGGATGACAGCACATCTGT
>NW_027791529.1:0-286 GCF_054177405.1 Leptonychotes weddellii | reverse complement strand
AAGGAAATAGCCATAATGGAATAGCACTCACAAAATAAAATAAAAGCACTTTAGAATTAGATTGATCTTAAACATATTAAAGAAAGAAAAAAAAAAACTATTAAAACTATTAAAAATCCACCTCAAAGCTTGAAAGCAGAAATCCAAACAACATAGAAAATTCTCTGCAGTTTGTCAAATCAGCCTCTATAAAAGAACATGGCCTCTTGGAGAGCATGGCTTTTATAGCTATAAAAACATGTACTGAGGTAATAGACTGGGTAGATTTGTCCTTCCCATCTAGCTT
>NW_027791528.1:0-286 GCF_054177405.1 Leptonychotes weddellii | reverse complement strand
GTTGATGGTAAATATATTATCAACCAGGTGATACTTACTGGTACAGTTGTGTATATACAACTTATTTTATAAGTTTTAAATTGCCATGAAACAAGACTCCAAACAGATGGAGGTTTCTGTACCACGTCCCATCTGCCTGTGTCACCGTGAGAAGCATTACTGTGTCCAATCAGACTGTAATAGTCAGCCTCGTCCTCAAGCTGCAGCCCCAAGATGAGCAGGAGCCCTGCATTGTCTGAAGTATCTTTGGATGGAGAGAAGTGGCTGGGGCGCCTGGAGCCCTGGT
>NW_027791527.1:0-286 GCF_054177405.1 Leptonychotes weddellii | reverse complement strand
CATTTTTTTAAATTGAAGCTAAGGGCATCAGAAAACAGAGGATGTATGTGCACAGTAAGCCCATAACATTCTTATTTCAATAAGGCCGGGTTTCCTTAACTATAAAACAGACTTGTTTTGAGGATTAAATGATAACGTCAAATGCTCAGCATGATGTCTGGAGCATAAATCACTCAATAACCATTAGTCACTATTAATTGTAAATGTTTGTGAGTTAAATTGAACTTTGAACCCTGTGAGATGGGTATTATTATTACCTCTGAGGAAGCAGAGCGGACTGGTGGCT
>NW_027791526.1:0-286 GCF_054177405.1 Leptonychotes weddellii | reverse complement strand
GCCTGCTTCTCCCTCCCACTCCCCCTGCTTGTGTTCCCTCTCTTGCTATGTCTCTCTCTGTCAAATAAATAAAATCTTTAAAAAAAAAAACTGCTTTTTCTTCTGATTTCCCTTCTCCGTTGAATGCTATTTATTCTGCCTACAGATAACCTCATTTTTCTATAAGCAAATTGTTTCTGAATATAGTAACTTCTTCTTCACTGTAAGAGTACAAAACAATCTGAGTCAAGAATAGTATGTCATAAAAAATTTAGAATGCTATCATTTAAAAAAATAAAATGAGGGG
>NW_027791525.1:0-286 GCF_054177405.1 Leptonychotes weddellii | reverse complement strand
GCAAAACTACATTTGATTTCTTTTAATCTGTTTCAGCGTCTCAGCTTTCCTTTGTCTCTCTTGACCTTGATATTTTATTTACTTCTATTTTTTTTATTTTTTAAAAGATTTTATTTATTTATTTGACAGAGAGAGACACAGCGAGAGAGGGAACATAAGCAGGGGGAGTGGGAGAGGGAGAAGCAGGCTTCCCGCAGAGCAGGGAGCCCGATGCGGGGCTTGATCCCAGGACCCTGGGATCATGACCCGAGCCGAAGGCAGATGCTTAATGACTGAGCCACCCAGG
>NW_027791524.1:0-286 GCF_054177405.1 Leptonychotes weddellii | reverse complement strand
TGGTGGATGTGGAATAGATCAGTTTGGGAGGTAGAATCAGCAATACTTTTTAATGAATGGGGTAATTCCTAGGATTCTGGCTTGAGAAAGTGGTTGGATTGGTGATATTATGTATACACAAGGGAGACTTTAGAATACTGAGTTTGAATGTCTGTGAGACAACCAAGAAGAAGTTTAGAAATATGAGTCTGGAGTTCATAGAGACATAAATGTGGGGATTGTCTACATAACAATTATGCTTAATCCCACTGGAATTGATTGGCTCACTCAGGCAGGGGTTGAGAAG
>NW_027791523.1:0-286 GCF_054177405.1 Leptonychotes weddellii | reverse complement strand
TCAGGAGAGAGACTATGTCTATTTCATCGTCCAATGTATCCTTAGTAACTATCTCCCATCCAAGTACTATCTCGATGCCTGGCACTCAAAAGAAAACATGGTAGGCACTCAAAACAAAACAACCATATGAGACAAAATGGTTAAGAGTTTGGTCAGTTGGGAATGCTAAGGCTGAGACATCTTTTTTTTTTTTTTTTTTTAATTTTGCTGGGTAAGTGAAGATCTGAAGGAATTTTTATTTTATTTTATTTTAAAGATTTTATTTATTTATTTGACAGAGAGACAC
>NW_027791522.1:0-3263 GCF_054177405.1 Leptonychotes weddellii | reverse complement strand
AAAATAAGCAAGGGAACTTACTTACAAGGTTTGTCTTGAGCAGCCATAAGACAAATAGATTTCCACACTTGCCCACCATAAACTTAAAGTTTATAAAGAGGCTTTAACTGTATGTTCAGTCATGTATACCATACTGAAGTCTTAACATCCTATTTTCTCAAGGCTATGTTTTTGAAACAGCTCCTACCATGGGAATGGTGGTAAGAATGTACCTTCCAGGACAGAGGAGGAGCCTCTGATTGCCTTGGTCCAGCTTGCTGGTCACCAAGTGGCTACATCTTCTCAATTACTTCCTCCAACAAAGCTGTAGACCCAAGAAAGCTAGTGGTGTAATTCAAAGGTCTGAGAGCCTGAGAGCCAATGGGATAGATTCCAGGAAGAACCAGGAGCACTAAGGGCAAAAAATCAATGTGTCAGCTCAGTAGGGAAGAGAGAAAATTTAAACTTCCTCTGCCTTTTTTGTTTGATTCAGCCTCTCAACAGATTGGATAATGCCCACTCATATTGGGTGGGCATCTGTTTTACTCAGTCCCACCAATTTAAATGCTAATCTCAGAACTATCCTCATAGACACACCCAGAAATAATATTTAACCAGCTATCCGATGGCCCAATCAACTTGACGTATAAGATTAGCAATTCATCACAGTTGAATCTGAAGAGTCAGAGAATGAGTTCCAAGATCAGCTTTCCTGGAACAGAAGCCTCTGGAGCCATAAACCAATAGGAACACTTAAATAGTAACTGACAAACTGATGGAAACAGAATGTAGACTAGCATCATAGTTAGATATTCCTGAAGGACACAATCTTACTGGGTTCTCCACAATTTTGTGGGTTTTACCTCCAGCAATCTCTCCAGCAATGTTCTCGTGGTAAAAACCCAGGAAAAAACCTTTGTGTTTCTGGCAAGGGGAAGGCAAGGCAACCATTTTGAAATACCCCTGGAGAGTTCTTCAAAACATTTATTCAACAAGAGAAGTTTTGACTTGGAGGAATAAAATTATCCAGCTCTAGCATTCCTGTTTCCCATAAGGGAGGATGGGGAGGAAGCTAAGAAGCACATCTTAGCCTCACTGAGTCTGAGATGTAATCACAGGATTAGAAAATAGTTTCCCTTTCCCCACACCTTTTTACCATTACCACCACATCAACAGGATTTCAGTAAAATAACAGTGAATTATAGCTGAGAGAGCTGACAGCTCAGACTGTATTTAAGAAAGAATTCTCAGGGAAGTCTAAAAACAAGAAAAATTAAAACAATGACATTAGAGGTAATAAGGACTCTGGCACCTACAACTATAGCAAACATTAAACAAAGCACAACTCCTAGACAGATTAACATAAAACCTTGCACAATAGGCCCATTTACTTCAGTTCCACTTACCTGATACATTATGTCCAGCTTTCAACAAAAATTACAAGGCATGCTAACAAGGCAGGAAAAAGCACATTATGAAGGGAAAAAGCCAGCATCATAAACAGGCTCAATAAGACACAGATTTTTAAATGATCAGACAGGACATTGAAATGACAATGATTAGTATGTTAACTGCTCTAATGGAAAAGCAAAATAGGCAACATGCAAGAATAGACGGGGTGTGCAAGCAGAGATACAGAAAAATCTAAGAATCAAAAGGGAACTCTAAAAATCAAAAACAATGTAACAGGAATGAAGAGTGTTTTCAATGGACTCATCATTTTACTGGGCACTGCTGAGGTAAGAATCCATGAAAGTGAAGATAAATCAATAGAAACTTCTCCAACTGAAATTAAAAGAGAAAAAATAATGAAAATAAAACTGAACTGGTGATACCCAATGCTGGTGAGAATGCACAACAGCAGGGATTCTCATTCATTGCTGATGTAAATGCAAAATGATACAGTCACTTTGGAGGACAGTTTATCATTTTCTTATAAATCCAAACATTGGGCTACCAGACTATCCAGCATCCACACTCCTGGGCTTTTACCTATTTGATCTGGAAACCTGTGTAGGAAATTTACATGCCTATTTCTAAGTGAAATAAGCCAGTATGAAATGGCTAAATACTGTATGGTTTTAATTATGTAATATTCTGGCAAAGGCACCACTATACAGACATTAAAATATCAGTGGCTACCAAGGGTTTTTAGGGTGGTCAAGCTATTGTATGTGACTGTAATAATGGATACATGACATTATTAAATTGTCAAAACACATGTATCTTAAGTATATGAAGTGTGAATCACAATGTATGTGAATAAAAAAAAAAAATAGAAGTTTCAGAGATCCTAGGAAGGAAAGCAGTCTGTAGCAAGAGACTCTGTTACAATGTATGAAACAACCTCACTTAAAGGGGTGGGTGGAAAAGGTGCTGAGCTAAGGAACTTGAGAAATGACTGGAAGATGTTAGACCAAAGGCTAAAGGCACTACATATAAACACTGCATTCTTACTGGTAAATTTGTTTCCCATATGGATATGGGTTAACAATTCTGATACTTGTATATATAATACAGGAGTTTTAAAAATTAAGTGGGAGGTGGAGAGAGGCAGCTAGTGGGAACCATGTGTCTAACTGGAAATTTACAAATCAGCAAGCATTGGCAACATAAGAACAAGTAGGTAGCTTAAAATAGTTACAGATGGTTAACATGTACAAATAATCATAGTCATGTGTGAATACATGGGTTAATATACTCCTATACTTAACTTGCTCTGTCAGGTGAGAGGGCCTAACAGAATGCCACCTCGTTAGTAATGAAGTCCTGGTTTTCTAATACTATCTTCCAATAAAAATGTACCATAGCTTCTTGGATGCCTGTTTCTAGAACTGGGGTAGTAAATATACAAGATGAGTCTGGAGCACTTTGTGCTGAACATAAGAAGGTGAGATATAGGGGCGCCTCGGTGGCTCAGTCGTTAAGCGTCTGCCTTCAGCTCAGGTCATGATCCCAGGGTCCTGGGATCAAGCCCTGCATCGGGCTCCCTGCTCTGCGGGAAGCCTGCTTCTCCCTCTCCCACTCCCCCTGCTTGTGTTCCCTCTCTCGCTGTATCTCTCTCTGTCAAATAAATAAATAAAATCTTTAGTGGTTATAGGTCTGTTCAGGTTTTCTATTTCATCCTGGTTCAGTTTTGGTAGTTGATACATCTCTAGGAATGCATCCATTTCTTCCAGGTTATCTAATTTGCTGGCATAGAGTTGCTCATAATATGTTCTTAGAATTGTTTGTATTTCTTTAGTGTTGGTTGTGATCTCTCCTCTTTCATTCATGATGGTGCA
>NW_027791521.1:0-13751 GCF_054177405.1 Leptonychotes weddellii | reverse complement strand
GTAACACTTCATCTAGAACTAATGATGTAATGTATGGGGATTAACATAAGAATAAAAAAAAAAATTCACCATCACAGGCTTGAGGATGGGCAAGCCTGGGGCAAATAAGAACTGGTATATTCTATAACAATCACTTTATCTTCTGAACTTAATACTTCTAATTGTCTATAACATCCATTTGAGACATATCATACAGTGACTTGATTTATTGTTTATCTTTGGTTTCTATCTGTCTTATCTTGCCAGCTAAACTAAAAACTCCTTCAGGCAGGGAGCCGATCTTCTAATTCTTTGTACCCCCACAATGCCTTACCCAGAGATGAGCACACATCAGGCACTCACAATGTGTTAAATAAAAGAACTAGTTTAGGGATGATGATAAAAATAAACTCAGAAATTCTTTGGGGTAGATAATTCAATAATGTTACCCTCGGTGCACCAAGTGAACAGAGTTTGGTCATTTGCCAGGGGACCCTTGTTTTAATCATAGAAGTAAACATCTTCATCGTCTGCCATCTCAAGAATAAATTCCTACACCCTGAGAAGTGCTGAAGGCTTTGAACATTGCCAAAGGGATGGTTCTATCTAGAGGATCTGAGAATAGAGGCCACATAGGATGGAGCAGGCAACTCCAACGTGGTTTAGGACCCGGTGCTAACCAACAGAAAGAAAGTATTATGGCGATTAGAGTACAGAGAATATAGGGCCTCTAACTGCAGGGCTCTATAAGCAAAAGTAGCTTCCCTGGAATGACAATATTTTTAGATACGTGTGGTTCTTGATAGAATATTTCAATTCAAGAAATGATATAAACAGGAACAGAATCCTCCTTGTCAGGTCAAGTCCAAGACTGTCAAGCTTTTCCTGAGCCTCCAGTCACATTTAGCGACTCAACCCTCCGCTATGTTTTCCATTCATTTTCATTTTGTATGCACCATCTTCATGCTGTATTGTAATTATTTGTCTACTTGTCTGAGTCTCTCACTAAACAGCAAATTTCTAGAAAACAGAGACTGCCTTGTTCTCTTCCTATCTCCTAACACCTTGAACAATGACTGAACATAGTTGGTATTTAACATTTGTCTGGGGAAGAAAGTAGGCTTGGAAGGAAGAGCAGAACAGAGGATATGTGCACACACACACTCACACGAATCTGGGACCTATTTCTGACCCATTCTGGGAGAATGAAAGTGGGCAGGGCACTTGAACTTCCCAGGCTTCTGTTTTATCATCTGAAAGACAAGGAATTTATAGCTTTAGAATTATATAAGCATTCAAGGAAAATAGTTTAGGAGTTGGGTGTTTTTTTTTTTAATGTGCCTACAAAAACATAAATCTAAAATGGAGCAAAGACTTGATGATTTCAAAGTGAAAAAGGAGGGAGGGAGGGAGGGAGGAAGGGAGGAAGTAAGGAAGAGATAGATTGCAGCAGTGTTACCTAAACTCTCAAGTTAATTGAAACTTGGTTAAAAAGAATGTATGAGATAAGATGACTTGTTCTTGATAATTTCCTGAGCTAATTAACTCTAGCTTAATTTTGAATGTGTAAATAAAAAACAACATAGCTACATTTATAAAATACTAAGCATAACAAAGTAGAAAATTTAAGGACCCAGAGATTACAATCATGGGAATGCACAAGTAACTATACTTCAAAGAAAGAATAAAGTCAATTCTACTTAGATTCTTCTAGAGCATTAAAAAAAAGTGGGTGGCAGGAGTCCAAATTATTTATTGAAACTAGCATAATGTGAAAACTAAGCCAAACAAAGATGTCATGGCAAACTTCACACCAATCTCACTTTTAGTATCAATTCAAAAACCTAAATATAATAAATAAAAGAGCGAACAGAATCAGGCAACTCAGAATATATTTAACATACCATGACTAAGTGGGGTTTATTCTACAATGCAAGGATATTTCACTGTTAGAAAATTTAACATATCATTTACCATGTCTGGGGAATGAAAAGGGAAAGTAGCTGTGATTATTTCTATGGATGCTGAAAGTACATTTGATATTTGATAAAAACGTAATGTCTACTCTTAATAAAATGTCTTACTGGATAAAGACTATCTTTATTTTAATACAACTAAACAAATAATTATTGAATGCTTACTATATGCTAGGCATGGTTCTAGGCACTTGGGATATGGCAGTGAATAAAGGAGGCAAAAATCTCTGCCCTTTTGAGGTTTACATTTTAGTGGTGGAGACAGAAAATAAAAACAAGCACAATGATTAATTACCTAGTATGTTAGAAGGCAGTATGTGCTATGGAAAATAAAGCAGAACAGAATGAGGAAAATTAAGAAAGTTGGGATTAGAGGCAATAGTGATTTTTTTTAATTTGTTTAGAGAGGTAGAGAGAGGTGAGGGAGAGAGAGAGAACCCCAAGGAGCTCCATGCCCAGCCTGGAGCCCGACAAGGGGCTCAGTCCCATGACCCTGAGATCACTACCAGAACCGAAATCAAGAGTCGGATGCTCAAACAACTGAGCCACCCAGGTGCCCCGCAATAGTGATTTTAAATAGAGTAGATAGGGTAGGCTCAATGAGATGACAACATTGTCAACTACTTTTAGGGAGTGAGGCAGCACCTGCCGCTCTCTGGGAAAGGGGAGAGAGAACCTACCAGCTGAGTTCAAGAAACATCAAGGAGGACAATGTAGCTGGTATATTTTGTAGCATAAGGTGTGAGATAAGGTGTGTTGTTTGAAGGTGTGACAACCACACCCTCACTGAACCACATCAAAAGACAGAAAGGATAGTATCTACTACCACATTTCTTTTTATCAGTGAAAAAAGTACATCCAGAAGCTCTAGAGCAGACTTCATAACACCATCAAATCTCCCTAAATTAATCTATCAATTTAACACAATCCCATTTTAAAAAAACCAACACAATTTTTTTAAAGGGCAAGCTGACTATCAAGTTCACGTAGGAGAAAAAACGAAATACAAAAATTCCAAAAGAGAAGCACAAATAAAGGAAATGCACCTTATTAACTACTGAATAGCCATCTAAAAGAAAATAAAGTTGGATCCCTACATCACACCTTATACTGAAATAAAGTCCAGATTGGCTGAAGAGTGAGGAGACAAAGTAGTTAGAGACAGTAGTGGATAGGAGGCTAAATTTTCACTGTAAACCCTTTGTGTCTTACACTTTGTAGTGCATGCATCACATATTTAAAATCAATTGTTTGAAAATGTAGCTCTTACATAAGCAATATAGTACAGTAGAAAGACTGCAGACCTGAGAATCTGGTGGTGTTTTCAAGTCATCATTTTGCACTAATTAAATTGTAACCGTGGGCAAGTCATTTCATCTGCTCTTCATCTCTAAAGTGTTAGATCAGACAGATTCCAGGCTCTTTTAATTCTAAAATTCTATAGCACTATAAGCTTAAGCTTAAAAACTGACCTAAGAGTACTTTTATCTGCTATACCTAGTTTTGACTGTTCCTCTAATAAATAGCAGATGATCTACTGTGGAATGTAGCATCAAACGTTATCAGTGCCCACTGCATTCACACCATTACTGTTGAATGAAGACAGCATGCAAAGTGTGCATTAGGGCTCAGCCAGGACCTTCTGGCTGGAGATAGTTGGCCGTCCCACATACCAGACAAATAGATAAGGATCACCTCGTGGGATTGGATGCCTGGGATCATGAGGCCTGTGACTCATACCAGAGGGCGCCAAAAGGACTCTACAGTCCACAGCCAATTCGGAGGCTGATTGTCGTTTTGGGATTTATTTGAATCTCTGATCTTTTCTGGGCCCCACCTTTTGGCCATCCTACAAAATAACCTCCTTCAAAAAAAAGGAAAAGAAAAAATTTTTAATTAAATTTTTAAAAAATTTTTAAATAAGATTTTAAAAAGGGAAGAGATAAAACATAAATCAGTCTGATTTACTTGTTAACAACTATACTAAAAAGCAGTGATTATTGGCTAGCTTAGCCAATAGGCTAATTATTTTATGGGTTTGAGGGAATTGAATAGCTGAAAGACATCTTAGCCACCATCTAGTCTAAACCATGCATTTTACAGATGAGAAAAGTGAAGCTGAGAAGGGTCAGCTTTTGTAGTATAAGGTACATAGCCAGTTCCTGGCAAATTCAAGATAAAAATTCAAATATCCAGGCTCTTGGTCAAAAGTTGTTTCCACCTGTCATCCTTCATCCTTAATTTATCTTCCAAACTGTGCTCTCCTGTACTGCCTGCTAAAAGTGTGTTTTATTTCGAGTAATGGTTTGGCATTGGCTGCTGCATGTGGACCCTGATATTCTCTAGACCCCTGATCTAAAGAGCAGAGCTTTGGAGCAGGCTGAGGGCTGAGGGGACACAGAAATTCCAGTTTAGACCTGCCCTTGAGAAACTGTTTCCTACCCAACCCTCCCCACCATCATCCATCTCCAATCACTTACCCAGGGGCATTTCTCGTCGGACACTTTTCTTTAAACCTTCAGGCCCTTCTTTTCCACTGCCATCCCCAGCCAAAATGATTCTTAGAACTTATAAGCTTCTCTCAGACACATGCCCAACCTACTTCTACCCAAGAACCAGCTGTCAGCAAATTTCCTTAGGGGGTTGTATTTCCCTTTAACTTAAGTAGGTCATTGCACTAAAGGAAGTGTAAGGATGGCATGAATGAAAATAAGCTGCTGGATTTGGCTTGTGTGAGATTTGTGGAAAAAAAAACAAGGAGATGAGCAGAGCGACTGGGCTGGGCCAGCTAAGGAAGTGCCCCCTGTGAGCCTCCCCATGACTCAGACCTAACAGCATTACTAGTCAGACATTTAAGGGATTTAATCATAAAGATGTGAAGTCACTGTCTTGCCTGGGTCTATATGCATTTCTTCTGAAACAGAGGAAAGAGCTCAAGTGGGTACAAGAGATAAGCAATGTGGGAGGATGCCATTTTGTAGGGTTGAAATGAGGTGTTGAAGATAAAAAGATGAAGATGTGTGACCTGAAATGCAGAGGTCTTAACACAGTTGACTTCCTTCCAACAAAAATCAATCTGGGGGGTGATCTATTTGTCACCTCACCCAAGGTGTCCCATCTCCTTTGAAGAGTCCTGAGGCCTACTGTCTACAAAATAAGCATCCCCAGTTGGATGTAGGACGTTGGGTAGGGCACCCTGTGGGATTAGGCTGGGTGAAACCAGAGTAAAATGACAAGGATGACCTTGTTTTTGAGAAAAAGGAAGGGAGAGTCACGGAAAGGAAACATCAACATTGTAGGGAAGGGAGCATTGCCGGCAGGGAAGAGAAACTGCCAGGGTACTTTCTGTCACAGATGGCTCTCACCCTCTTCTCTTGAGACCACCTAGAAGCCTGCTTCCTGCCAAGTGCAGCAAAGTCTACTCGGCCACTACTGACCCACACTCTACCCATCACCAGATAAGGTCTAGTTTGCCAAAGCTTAGACACAGCAACTACACCTCCCAGGCTGCAGGCATCTTCACTTCCCGGAGACAGAAACATGCTGGAACCTCACTACAATTATTGGTTGTATCATTGTTGCCCCTAAAACTTTGACTCTTAAGATATATAGTGATGCAGGCTAGAAATCTGTTGATAAAGTGTTCCTTAAGAATACTTCCCTGTTGGAGTACATACTTCCATTGATTCACTCATGTATTAAATATTTGTGGAGCACCTACTAAGAAGCATCAGACAGTGTGTGAAAGGATACAAGGATGAAAAAACTGCCCTCTTGAACTGTATTCTCTAGTCTGGAGAAGAACTTACCTAGAGAAATAGCAATGTGAGCCATATATAGAATTCTGAATGTTCTAATGGCCATATTTACAAAAGGTAAAAAGAAACAGGTAAAACTGATTCTAAAAATATATTTTACTTAACTCAAGAGATCCAACCTTTCATTTTGACGTGCAATCACTATTTTTAAATTATTGATGACACATTTTACCTTTATTGCATGAAGTTTTTGAAATCCAGTGCGTGGTTTATCCTTACAGCCTATCTCTATTCAGGCACTAAATTTTCATCAGAAGTATTTAGTCTGTATTTAAATTTCATAAACTTACAGTTGATAAAGTCAATTCACATGCCTGAGTTTTTTCAAACATACTTAAAAGTTTTTTGCTAACTTTACTAGTTCTTAAACTTAATTTGTTAGAAGTAATTAGAATTCAGCTCAATGGTGCATGTATTCGTTTGCCGTTGGTACTCTAACAAATTATCGCAAATTTGGTGAATTAAAACAAAATGAATTTATTTTGTGACAGTTCTGAAGTCCTAAAACTGAGGTGTTGATAGGGCTGCATTCCTTTGGAGAGCTCTAGGGGAGGACCTGTTGCCTTTCATTTCCCAGCTACTACAGGCTGCCTGCATTCCTTGACTTGCCATCTGCTCCTCATATCGTTCTGACCACTGCTTCCATCATCACACCTCCTTCTCCACCTGATTTTCTCTGATTTTCCTGCTCTGCAGTTATAAGGGCCCTTGTGATTATATTGGGACTACCTGGATAATCCAGGAAAATCTCCCCACCTCAAGATCCCTAACTTAATCACATCTACAAAGTCCTTTTTGCCATACAAAGGAATATTCAGAGGTTTTGGTGAGTAGGTCATGGACATCTTTGGGGGCCATTATTCTGTCTCCCACAGTATGTCAAGAAAGTGAAAGAAGGCTACAATGGTGGCTGGAAAGGGCAAGAAGGCAATAGGGAGAGTTATAGTGATGGCAAGCCAGGAGGGAGCCATATCAGCAAAGTTTTATAGACCATGGCAGGGATTTTGTTCTGTATCTTAAGACCAATGGAGAGTCACTGAATTTGCATTTTGAAAAAAAAAAAAGTGCATTCTAACTAAAAAATTAAAAATAGACTGAAAGAAGGCAACAACAACAACAACAAAAAAAAAAACCACTGAGAATTAGTTTAGACCTTGGGTAGTAATTAGATGATTGAAGGTAATGGCTTGGACTAAAGAGGTGGCTGTAAAGGTGGAGAGAAATGGAAATATTTGAGAGATATTGAGGAAGTAAATTTTGTAGGACTTGGCAATAGATAAGCTAAGCAATGGGGAGTAAGTGTATGTAGGCTTCCAACTTGCTGCACTAGATAGATAATGGTTCAGTTCACCACAACAAAAAACACTGCTCAGACTAGGTTTGTTTGGGGGACAAGGGATGTGGTTTTGAACATGTTGAGTCTGAAGTAACTTTAAGAGAACAAAATAGAAAAGACAGTGGGCAGTTGGAGACAGAAGTGCAGAGTTTCCTCTGGGTTGCAGAGGAATTGCAAAGCTTTGGTTCTTAGGGGGTTATTAAAGCCTTGTGTATGAATGAAATCACCTAGAATAGAAGCCAGTAAGGAGAATGCCTAGGACATAGCCTTGAGAGAGTTGAACTTTCAATGTCCAGATGAAAAAAAGGGACCAAGAGCCTAGAGCATCACAAAAGCCAAGAAAATATTATTAAAAGAGGGATGTGGTCAATAAGGCTGATTGCTCCTGAGAATTCAGTAAGTGGATTTCTGCAAGACCAATATCAATTCACCTACACTATTAGTCCATAAACTTCTAGTGGAGCAGT
The DNA here is from genome assembly GCF_054177405.1 of Leptonychotes weddellii. Taxonomy (NCBI): domain Eukaryota; kingdom Metazoa; phylum Chordata; class Mammalia; order Carnivora; family Phocidae; genus Leptonychotes; species Leptonychotes weddellii. The sequence goes on along the minus strand of NW_027791521.1, from coordinate 6,175 downwards.
TTACACCTGTGAGGCCAGGAGTGCCTACCATGCCTCCCCACCAGGTTTAAGTAAATCATGGCCATGGTAACTGGTTTAGAGGTGGGCACATAAACACAGAGAACTAATGAGATCCATTTGTTGGTACTTCAAGGAAAGAGAATATCACTCTTTCCCACTGTCTTGAAACTTGAGGAGATATAGAGCCTGAAGCAGTTGCTACCATTTAGCTACTAGTCTAGGACTAGAAACAACACTTGGCAGAAAAAAAAGATGATGAGAATCCAAATATTTATGACATCTTTTTGGTTCTAACTCCAGCTGTACCTGAAGCTTGATCTAGCCCTACACTTTCAACCTACATGAGCCAATAAATTATTTTTTTGAATCAGCCAATTAAGTACAAAATGTCACTTACAATAGAAGAATGCTAAATTCTATGGGAGGATAAATGAAATGTAACTTACGTTTAAGACCTTTAGAGAAACTGCCTTATATATTAAGATAATCAGATGTTGACTAAAATTCTCATCATAATCATAAGAGATTATGAAAGCAGATAAGAGAATTTGAGAGCAGGAAAATAAAATAGATAGAAATACCAGAAGAATTTCTATGTTCATGAGCTCCAATATGTGAAGCACTCAGAAATAAATAGAAATACATTAAATTAGAGTTAAAAATTATAGTCCCAGACTGTCTTAAAGTAATTTCTTTATTGTGACCAGAAATCTGGTTCCAAGGTTTTCTTGTTCTCTTTTGTCTTGAGCTTGTATCTTTCATGAGCCCTGAAATGGCAATTTTACAGATGCATGAATTATAATATTCATGATTTCCATGGCATTGTAATTATACTCAGTAATTATAATCTTCATTGACACAAAAGTTACAGACTCCTGGGACTTGCTCAGTAGAACTTAAGACTGTTGCTAGGCACCTCACAAAAGTGATTATCCCCTTTGTGGGAATTGAGGATTTTGACCTTGAATAACTTTTGCATTGGGAAGTTAAAATGTACTGGCCTTGGCTTCTCTGAACCCATTTATTTTTTTTAATTTTAATTCCAGTATAGTTAACATACAGTGTTATATTAGTACCTGGTGCTCATCATCGTAAGTGCACTCCTTAATCCCCATCATCTATTTCAGCCACCCCCCCCACCCACCTTCCCTCTTGGTAACTAACCACTAGTTTGTTCTCTATAGTTGAGGCTGTTTCTTGGTTTGTCTCTTTTTTTCCTTTGTTTTATGTCTTAAATTTCTCATATGAGTGAAATCATATGGCATTTGTCTTTCTCTGACTTATTTCACTTAGCATTATACTTTCCAGCTCCAACCATGTTGTTGCAAATGGCAAGATTTCATTCTTTTTTATGGCTGAATAATATTCCATTGTGTGTATATGTGTGTGTGTGTGTGTGTGTGTGTGTGTATACCATATCTTCTTTATCCATTCATCTATCAATGGACACTTGGGCTGCTTCCATATTTGGCTATTGTAATTAATGCTGCTATAAACACTGGGGTGCATGCATCCCTCTGAATTAGTGTTTTTGTATTCTTTGGATAAATACCTAGTACTGGATCATGGGGTAGTTCTAGTTCTATTTTTAACTTTTTGAGGAACCTCCATACTGTTTTTCACAGTGGTTGCACTTGTTTGCTTTCCCACCAATAGTGCCAGAGGGCTCCTTTTTCTCCACATCCTTACCAAAGCCTGTTGTTTCTTGTGTTTTTTATTTTAGACATTCTGACAGATGTGAGATGACATCTCATTGTAGTTTTGATTTGCATTTCCCTGATGATGAGTAATGTTGAGCATCTTTTCATGTGTCTGTTGTCCGTCTGTACATCTTCTTTGGAGAAATGTCTGTTCATGTTTTCTGCCCATTTTTTAACTGAATTATCTCGGGGGGGTGTTGAGTTGTATAAGTTCTTTATATTTTTTGGATATTAGCCCCTTATCTTCTCTGAACCCATTTATTAAAAATTCACCAAGGCATGGGTCTGCCATGACTCAAGAGAATGGATCCAGCAGAAGAAAATCTATGAACATCTACTGAGTACCCACCATATACAAGACAATATGCTAGGCACACTCTGAGACTTGAGGCATTGTCCTTGTTCTCACAGAGCTTGAAAACCTGTGGCAGAAGTAGGACATACTCATGAAGAGTCAAATATCAATATAAAGCAGTATATAACAAGTGATAAAAAGAATTGTGCAAACAATAAGAACTTAGATGCTGGAAGAACAAGAAATCAGCATGAGGTAGAATGCCTTGAGGGTAGGCACAAGTGAATGGGCAGAAGTAAAGAACTCCACAGGCAGAAAGCTCTGTATTAACAAACAAGCAGAGGGAAAGATGTTGGTAGGTAACTGTATTATAGAGCAGTCTGCTGAAGCAATGATTTTTAGAGTTTTAGTTGGGGGAGGTGGCTTGAAGAGATTAGGAAGTCATTAAATGACAACCTATAAAATTTAGGCTCTATCTTGTAGGAAATGAAATACTAAAGACTGCTGAATACTAAGTCCATGGAAACAGACCATCTCTCTTCCTCAGTATCAAAGCCATCATAGCTACGAACATGAGAGCCTGGACTTGGTTTGTATGTGAAATAAACTTTTTTGTTGATCAACACAGTGTAAAATGAAAAGTGAGATATTGGAGGTTAGGACTGGGTCGTAGGAAATTGGGGCATTGTACCGACAAAGCTAGTTTTGCATCTTACTGTTAGCTGCTATGTGGAGGATGGATTTAACAAGGATGAGACTAAAAGGAGCCCAGGTAGAAGGCCATTGCAAAGCCCTAGGCAAGAGTTCATGAGGGCCTATCTGAAGGTGGTGACCATGGGACTGGGGAGAAGGAAATGGGTTCGAGGGATAGTTAAAAGCAACATCATTAAGACTTGATGACCATCACTGACTGTCAGGGGTGATGAGAAGGGAGGATTCTAGAATGACCCCCAGGTTTCTGACCTGAGGGGATAGGGTGGGAAGTGGAACCATTAACCAGGATATAGGACAAGATACAGCTTTGGGAGAGAAAGATGATGGGTTCAGTGTTGCATACTGTGTAAATCAGGACTCCCTGGCTGCAAGCCATGGAAACACATGTCAAACTACCTTAGGCAATTTCACGGTTCATAAAACTGGATGATGGAAAGGAAGAAGTAGCAAAGACTTCATAACTACATCTAAAACCATCAGGATGTGCTCCCTGTCCTGCCCCATCTCTCTCTCCACTTGGCTTCCACCTGTACTTAGGGCTCATTCTCTCAAGGCCCTCCAAGTGGCAAGGGACATGTCTGCCTCTGTCCTGGAATCTAAGAAGAAAGAGAGCTACAGCTTCCACTGCCACATTGAAAAATCCCAGAAAAGAGACCCCAAGGAATAAAAGAATGAATGAAATAGTCTAAGTCCCTGGTCTTGAGGAATTATAGTCATAAAAGCACAGAAACTTGAGGCCATCTCCAGTACCTCTGGAAGGCTGAAACCTGGTACATATTAGGAGTCCAATATTATGCTTGTTAAATCAAAAGATGATTAATGGCACTTTTCATGAGTAAGATCATTTGGCATTTATGAAATAGTTTGGTTGCATACATTTTGTCCATTACGTAGACTAGAGCAAGGCAGTCCTCTGTCCCCACACCTAACTCATGCATCAAAATGTAACACATTGGTGGAATTTTCTTTTTTTTTTAAGATTTTATTTATTCATTAGAGAGAGAGAGCAAAAGAAGGGGGAACAGCAGGCAGAAGGAGAGGGAGAGGGAGAAGCAGGCTCCCCATTGAGCAGAGAGCCCATGGGGCTCAATCCCAGGACCCCGGGATCATGACTGGAGCTAAAGGCAGACACTTAATTGACTGAGCCACCCAGGCGCTTCCTCCTAGGTGGGATTTTCTGATGGAAAGGCCACTTTCTAGCTGCAGTCATACTCCACTCACAATGCCTGGGAGAGCTCCTTCTGGCTACAGGAGCCAGAATACATGTTCTGCCTCTATTCAAAAATTCCTTCCTAGGGCGCCTGGGTGGCTCAGTCGGTTAGGCGACTGCCTTCGGCTCAGGTCATGATCCTGGAGTCCCGGGATCGAGTCCCGCATCGGGCTCCCTGCTCGGCGGGGAGTCTGCTTCTCCCTCTGACCCTCCCCCCTCTCATGTGCTCTCTCTCTCTCTCTCTCATTCTCTCTCTCAAAGAAATAAATAAAATCTTTAAAAAAAAAAAATTCCTTCCTACCCACCACCACCACTGCTGCCACCACCATTGAGATTTTCCCAACTTGCCCTCAACATTATTACTTACCAGTTGGGAGAGAAGGTTCAGAGCCCTAGCAGACCACTTTTAAACACCATAGAACAAACTTTAAACTATCACAGTAAAAGCTGGTTTCTCTTCATGATTGAGTTCCTGTCAAGGCAAAGACTGGATGGGAACACTCAACAGTTATAAACGGAAATCAGCTTCCAGACCTACAGTCTTCAGTATTGCCTTTTGTCTGAACCTCAATGTATTTCTTTTACTTAGTTTTATTTGCTTAGGCTGTCAATAACACTTACTGAGGGCTACTCTATTATGCATGATACCATACTGAACACTAAAAGATGTATAAAAGCAGCCAGGTCTGCCCAGGGCACAATCCAAAGAATGACAAGAACAGTAATTATTTGCTAAATCTAGATCAGACCACTTCATCTCAGTGTCTAGATTCCGGTGCCCTTGAATCTCTTCCTTCTGATCCTATGGGACCCCACACAGATTCACAAATGGCCATGATCATTTTTCTCCTACTTTATGGTGGCTTCCAGTTCATTCATCATTTTAAAAGCATATCTGCTTTCCCTGCTGCTACCGTCACACCTCCGGTCATAACTAGGTTGTTGTGGCCTTCACTATAGCCATACATTTATTTTGTTCCAGCTGCACAGTGGAATGCCCCCCCACACATACACACCTGTGATGTACTCTATTACCAGACCACAAAATAACTCCACTCCCAGACTCCATTTCATAGAAAACTCTAAAGATTTAGTTCTTCATTCCACTTGTTTTTTAGTATAACCCTCTTGCCAACCACTCTGGAACTTGTCTATAGATACTACCTTAACAGTTAAGACTGTTGGGGCACCTGGGGGACTCAGAATCTTGATTTTGGCTCAAGTCATGATCTCAGGGTTGTGAGATTGAGCCCTGAGTCGGGCTCCACGCTGGGCATGGAGCCTACTTAAGATTCTCTCTCTCTCTGCCCCTCACCTCCTCCCTCTCTAAAAACAAAGAAACAGGGGCGCCTGGGTGGCTCAGTCGGTTAAGCGACTGCCTTCGGCTCAGGTCATGATCCTGGAGTCCCTGGATCGAGTCCCGCATCGGGCTCCCTGCTCGGCAGGGAGTCTGCTTCTCCCTCTCCCACTCCCCGTTTGTGTTCCCTCTCTCGCTGTGTCTTTCTCTGTCAAATAAATAAATAAAATCTTTAAAAAAAAAAAAAAAAACAAAGAAACAAACAAGCAAACAAAAACAGTATAACACTGTTAAAACCTCTAGGAACTGGGCCAGAAGACCTTTTGGAAACCTTCACCCCTACCATCCCTGAGCCTCCTGCTTTCCTGCCTTAACACACCCTCTCCCCACTCAGGTCTATTATTTCCCTTTGGGGTACTCACTCTAAGGGGGTTTGTGGTTTCTCTAACAGCTCAGAAGTCTGGGGCCTGGAGTGAGGGCAGAGTGGGCTATGCCCCTCAAAGGGGCCCACACCAGTCTGGATTCACAGCAAACAATTTAGGCCTCTGCCCCTGGGGTTCCCTCTACACAAAGATAATTTATGGTCAGTTGTTTGGAAGTCAGAGCTATTTTCCTAAGGAAACAACCTAAAAGGAGTATGTAGGTGCCCAGAAGAACTCATAAAAGTCCACTTGACTCACATACCTCATCTGGGGTTCTAACCGTACTCTAGAACCTACCTAACAGTACACCACAGTTCCTATGGTTTCTATGGAAAAAGGAGTTCTGAATTCCAGCTGTGAACATACCTCTGCCTCTGCCACCAGCAGGAACAGCCCAGCATTCACCTTCCACAGCCTGCCAACCCAATGGTAGGGAAACGCCAGAAGCCTAGAGTGTTTTATTCTTAAGAAAGGGCTTGGGGTGAGGGGAACTCTGGGAGGTGGAACCAGGCTGTGGAGAATGGAGAGTTGGGTTCA
>NW_027791520.1:0-286 GCF_054177405.1 Leptonychotes weddellii | reverse complement strand
CTGCTATCATTCATTTCATTTACATATCAGCATACATAAGTGTATGTGTATGTGTGTGTATGATAAATAGATAAGCATACATAAGTGAATACACGATTGATATTATTTTTTTTGAACAGACTGTTACCTGTTAGGTCAATTGAGAATAAGAAAAATATAAGTTTTTATTTTACTTTCACTTATTGCTTCTTTTTTTTTTAAATTTTTTATTGTTATGTTAATCACCATACATCATTAGTTTTTGATGTAGTGTTCCGTGATTCATTGTTTGCAAATAACACCCAGT
>NW_027791519.1:0-286 GCF_054177405.1 Leptonychotes weddellii | reverse complement strand
TTGTTGAGAGTTTTTAATCATGACTGGCCATTGAATTTTGTCAGAATCCTTTTCTGCATCTATGTAGTTGATAATTTTTATGTTCTGTTTTTTTTTTTTTAAAGATTTTTATTTATTTATTTGAGAGAGAGAGAATGAGAGACAGAGAGCATGAGAGGCAGGAGGGTCAGAGGGAGAAGCAGACTCCCTGCCGAGCAGGGAGCCCGATGCGGGACTCGATCCCGGGACTCCAGGATCATGACCTGAGCCGAAGGCAGTCGCTTAACCAACTGAGCCACCCAGGCGC
>NW_027791518.1:0-286 GCF_054177405.1 Leptonychotes weddellii | reverse complement strand
TTTTAAAGATTTTATTTATTTATTTGACAGAGAGAGACACAGCGAGAGAGGGAACACAAGCAGGGGGAGTGGGAGAGGGAGAAGCAGGCTTCCCGCGGAGCAGGGAGCCCGATGCGGGGCTCGATCCCAGGACCCTGGGATCATGACCTGAGCCGAAGGCAGACGCTTAACGACTGAGCCACCCAGGCGCCCCTCCTTCGGCATTTCTTACAGTGAGGATCTGCTTGCAGTGATCTGCTCAGAGCATCGCAGATAAAAGCCCCTTGCATGAGAACACTGCCAGTGG
>NW_027791517.1:0-286 GCF_054177405.1 Leptonychotes weddellii | reverse complement strand
GAGAGACCTCAGTCTGTTTTTCAGTGAACAGAGAGACCTCAGTCTGTTTTTCAGGCCACACTGTCTCCGTTTCTGTCCTTGCTGCTGTAAACTGCAGCATCCTGCTTTGTGCGCCCCTCCGCAGCGCTCCCAGTCCTGCCTCCCAGTTGGGGCACGTCTCTGCCCTTTGTGCTTCTAAAACCGCCAGCTGCTCCCAATTTGCGCGCTCAACTCCGCTGCTTGGGGTTTCCACCCCCGGGGGTTGCAGTTCACCGGTGCGACCCCTGCGCACTGGGTTTACATCTCG
>NW_027791516.1:0-286 GCF_054177405.1 Leptonychotes weddellii | reverse complement strand
CTATGATTACCTGGGAGTATCTGATGCACCTTAGGTAAGTTTTACACCTTGTCATCTAGCAAACCTGGACGACCCACTTCCAGAGTGCCTGGTCCTACCATCTTATTACCTGTTCTTTAACCTTGACTTTCATCTCCAGGGCGGATTTCCTGATGAACAACTGATTAGAAGGAAACAGATGGCTCTGCATGGAATCATGGCACCAGCCAAGCACTGAAGCACCATTCAATGGTGGCTCTCAACAGCAGTGGAGGAGGGACATCCCCTCAGGGAAGAGAACTTTAGG
>NW_027791515.1:0-286 GCF_054177405.1 Leptonychotes weddellii | reverse complement strand
GGGACCCTAATATCACATATCCTAATTGAAATTAATTCTCTGGGTTTATCAATTTTACAAGAAAACAAGGTTTCCTATTCTATGTTCATTTTTTCCAAGTTACTAATGTTGTACAGTCTTCGAAAACCACTTTTTCAAAAAACTATTTAATACAGAGAAATGTTGACAACACAAGATGCTTTAAAAAAAAAAAAAAAAAGACATCCTTTCAAGCAGAATGGCCCATTTTCTGTAAAATCAAAATAAGACATTACAAGCACATATATTTTATTTTTTTTTTTTAACT
>NW_027791514.1:0-286 GCF_054177405.1 Leptonychotes weddellii | reverse complement strand
ATACACGCTTTATATATACATAATATTCAGGGTCCATGCAACTGAATTCCACATGGTTAGGTTGTGTGTTACCTTTTCTTTTCTTTCTTTTTTTTTTTTTTTACCTAATGCCATATTTTATGTACTGTGGCAAAATACATATCACTTAAAATTTGCCATCTAATCTTTTTCAAGTGTACAGTTCAGTGGTGTTAAATGCATTTGCCTTGTTGTGCAATGATCCCCACCATCCATCTTCATACCTCTTTTCACTCTGTAAACTGAAAGTCTATGCCCATCAAACAGT
>NW_027791513.1:0-286 GCF_054177405.1 Leptonychotes weddellii | reverse complement strand
CTCCTTCAATTTTCAATGACAGCCTAGCTGGATATAGTATTCTTGGCTGCATATTTTTCTCATTTAGTGCTCTGAATACATCATGCGAGTCCTTTCTGGCCTGCCAGGTCTCTGTTCTATTCTGTTTTAAAGTATACTTATTTCACTATTGCCACAGAGGTGTTTTTTTTTTTTAATTTTTTTATTTGTTTTACTGATTTTTTTTGCATAATCTGTTATTGTGGTGGTAAAGATTTAAATAATCTATCACTCCTACTAACTAATGTATGACTTCCAAGTAGCCATT
>NW_027791512.1:0-286 GCF_054177405.1 Leptonychotes weddellii | reverse complement strand
TCTTGTTTTTCTCTTCTACCAAAAATCTTTTATATTTTTGAAGAAAACAGATAATAATCAATGAATGTGTGGGTCATTGGAGCTTGATTTGAACAACTGAGAAAGACATTTGTGACTTGGGGAAATGGGAATATGGTGGCATGTTAAAGGTGGGCTAAAATTATGATTCAGGAAATGTTCTTAGAGATTCCTGGTGAAATACAATCGGTGCAATTTTGCTTTTATGATTTCCACTAGAGGACTCCAGCAAAAAAGGGGGAGGACACAGAGGGCAATAAATGAAGCC
>NW_027791511.1:0-286 GCF_054177405.1 Leptonychotes weddellii | reverse complement strand
TTCACATTGCGTTATAAAAATATCACCTAGGAAAGAAACATCTTGGAGAATTCCTTTGAAGTAACCTCTGTTTCAGAGAATTCAAGCCCCTGCCAGAGTGCCCAGCCAGCTTGCCCCAGTGACCATATAAGAAGACAGTGAGTCTGGGGCGGAGCAAGATGGTGGAGGAGTAGGAGACCTGGATTTCGTCTCCTCTCAGCAATTCAGCTGAATAGGGATCAAACCATTCTGAACACCTACAAACCCAACAGGAGATCGAAGAAAAGAAGAGCAACAACTCTCTCAT
>NW_027791510.1:0-3264 GCF_054177405.1 Leptonychotes weddellii | reverse complement strand
GAGATCACCAATGCCTGCTTCGAGCCGGCCAACCAGATGGTCAAGTGTGACCCTCGGCATGGCAAGTACATGGCCTGCTGCATGTTGTACAGGGGGGATGTGGTCCCGAAAGATGTCAACGCGGCCATCGCCACCATCAAGACCAAGCGCACCATCCAGTTTGTGGATTGGTGCCCGACTGGATTTAAGGTAGGACTGGGTAATGTGGTGTGGTTTTACCTGTCAGCAGCAGCAGACCAAGCACAGAATGCCCTTTGTGGAGAATACCCCTATTTCTTGGCAGCTAGGCTGAAAGGAAAAAAGTTTAGTAATTAATTTGCTAAGGGCCTATCAACTACTTCGTGTACCCCTATTTCTTAGAGACACCCTATAAAGTTCCCTGGGGTAGTATTACTAACATCTTACAGTTTAAAGACTAAGCTGAGACAGCTCTTCGTATCTTAAAGGCCCCATGGGCAGCAAGTGATGGAGAGCACAGAGACAGTCTGACTGTAGGCCTGGTCTCTCCACATTTCTCTATTGCTTACATAAGTTTGTTAGGTCTGTGGTGTTGTTTTGTATTAGAAATAGTGTTTTTTAGACTTTACATAACTTAAGACTTTTCTATTCACTGCAGTTTAGGCAAAACTTACATGTCTGTAAGCAGAATTTTAAATTGGTCACACAGTGTTTACTATCAGTTCACTCCTGTTTCTCCAAACCACACTGGGAATGTTGCCTCACACATAAAATCACATTGATAATAGATGGCTCCTTCAACTGTTTAATGTCACAATGAAACATCTGCCAAGAAAAAGGGAACATGTACTTGGAAGCCAAATAACAGAATGTCAGCCTCTTGACCTATTGTGATTATGCAGCTAAGTGCCTCACCACCCCTGAGTTTGAGAACTCTGTGCCCTCTTTTTAGTTAAAAGTGGTTGTTCACCCTTGGTTTTCTGCACTTGACAAAGTTGTGGACCCTGCATTTGTACGTCCTGATGATTTCCTGAGGTGTTTGGAGAGTTCTATGTTCCAGTCATTCCAGATTGAAAATGATGAGAAGCAGAAGAAATGTGTGTCATCTGGTCCCATTTGGAATGGCTGTAGCTTACCTGTAACTGCACAGAAGTTGTTGAACCTGTCTGGCCCTGTCAGCCCCCACTTTTGTCTGTGTCGGATACCTTGACACAGATCATCTCTGAGGGCATAAAATCGATGGGTTTAAAGTGACTCACAGGGAAGGGTAAACTTTATGACAGGTTTCACCAATCTGGAAATAGCCACTGATCTGACATGGGAAGTTTGCAGAACTTAGAGGTTAGAGGTCGAAGTTGAAACCTTCAATTCCATGTGTCTAATTGCCAAGTTCTTGAGTGGAGGAAGTTCTCTTTCGGTCACTGTGACCTTCAGAAGGTAAGGATATCCAAGACGGCTTCAGCTGGGAGGCATTGTGGGGGGTGCCTTGTGCCCAAGCTTCCTCTCCTGAATCTCTGGCTCCTCTGAACCAGCAGGGAGGGCCAGTCTGTGAGGAGGTACAGGAAGCCACAGCTTTTACTGTCCCTACATAGGACAGTCCAGCCCCAGAGGGACTGTATTGCATTCTCATTGCTCTAAGCTCCTTGTCAGCTAGAGTGTGGTTTCACTCTATGTTCTGTAACCATTTGCTCAGGGATACACTATATTCAAGGAGTCATTTCTGTGCTTAAATGTATTTAGTTTTTTATTATAAAAACGCATAGGGCGCCTGGGTGGCTCAGTTGGTTAAGCGACTGCTTTCGGCTCAGGTCATGATCCTGGAGTCCCTGGATCCAGTCCCGCATCGGGCTCCCTGCTCGGCAGGGAGCCTGCTTCTCCCTCTGACCCTCCCCCCTCTCATGTGCTCTCTCTCTCTCATTCTCTGTCTCAAATAAATAAATAAAATCTTTAAAAAAAAAAAACGCATATATATGGCAAAATTTAACAATGTAGAAGGCTGAAAAGCTAAAGTCCTCTTCCCCTTCCCTAGAGCTTGCTTTGTTCTTCATTCTGTGCATTTTCAAGGGAATTTATACTTTTTGTTTTCTGGGTGATGTCAAGAGGCCAGCAATATGGGCAGAGTATGCAAGTTCTTTTTTTGTCTGTGACGGAGTTGACTCAGTACACACAGCCAAAGAAAGCAGGGAACTGGTGGTGCTCCCACTTGGGAGGGACCAGCTGGCCTGGCCTTAGAGCTGTGGGAGGACACCCCTTGGATCAAGGTCAGAACCCCTGGGCCCATGTCTCTCCCCCTAACAGTTCTGGAGACTGGCTGTGTGCCTAGCTGCTGCTAACTGCTATGTGCTCACCAGGACACTGCCTCAGCACACTCCCAGGTGTTTACCCTCCTCCACAATGAGGTTCCCCTAGCCTTCGAAGGCTCTAGTCTGTTTGTTACCCTAAGGTATTTTTAAGCATAAATACTCACATAGTAACCAACTTGCTTTATTTTTGCCGAGTATGTTTATATGCCAAGACAGATTTCTCATTCTTTTTCATGATCAGTATTTCACTAAATGGGTCTATAAAAATTTAGTTCGCCATGATGGACATTTGTTTCCAGTTTTGCCATTACAAACAGTAAACTAAATACATAAAAATGTTTATACATGTAGCTTTGTGCTCTTGTGTGGGTAAATCCAAAAATTGAAAGCATATGGTCAAAGGATATTAAATTTTGATCAGTACTGTCAAAAAATAAAGTACCAGTTTATATAGGGCATCATTTAAACTAGGTCTACAGCTCGTTTTTTATTTTTTATTTTTTAAAGATTTTTTATTTGAAAGAGAGAGGATGAGAGAGAGAGAAAGAGAGAGCACATGAGAGAGAGGGGGGAGGGTCAGAGGGAGAAGCAGACTCCCCGCCGAGCAAGGAGCCCAATGCAGGGCTCGATCCCGGGACTCCAGGATCATGACCCGAGCCGAAGGCAGTCGCCCAACCAACTGAGCCACCCAGGCGCCCCTACAGCTCGTTTTTTAAAAATAAGCTACTGGGGTGCCTGGGTGGCTCAGTTGGTTAAGCATCTGCCTTTGGCTCAGGTCGTGATCCCAGGGTCCTGGGATCGAGCCCCGCATCAGGCTCCCTGCTCGGCGGGGAGTTTGCTTCTCCTGCTGCCTGCCGCTCCCCCCTGCTAGTGCTCTGTCAAATAAATAAATAAAATCTAAAAAAAAAACACACTACCATTACTGAGGTCACATTATAATCTTCACATGTTCCCTTTCTCTCGCAGGTGGGCATCAACTACCAGCCCCCCACCGTCGTCCCCG
>NW_027791509.1:0-286 GCF_054177405.1 Leptonychotes weddellii | reverse complement strand
GCAAACAGAAATTAAATTTAACGAGCTAAAAAGAGATTTGAACCGTGAAATCAGAAGATCATAGGAACAGGGCCAGGTGGCTGGGCACTCTGGGCTGTGGTCCCGACCCCCGCCTTTCTCTGCTTCCCCACGCTCCTCTCGGACCTCATCCGCACCAGTGGAGCGGACCCCTCCAGTCTTAGTTTGGCCGAATAAACACATTTCTGCCTTTTCTTTCAGAAATTTGCCCAATATAACAAAAGGAAAATAAACCCAAACTCCACCTCGAAAAGAACTAGAGACATCT
>NW_027791508.1:0-286 GCF_054177405.1 Leptonychotes weddellii | reverse complement strand
TTTTTTAAAGATTTTATTTATTTATTTGACAGAGAGATAGAGAGAGAGAACAAGTAGGCAGAGAGGCAGGCAGAGGGAGAGGGAGAAGCAGGCTCCCTGCCGAGCAGGGAGCCCGATGCGGGGCTCGATCCCAGGACCCTGGGATCACGACCTGAGCCGAAGGCAGCCGCTTAACCAACTGAGCCACCCAGGCGCCCCTATATTGACTTTTTTCTATGGGTAAGTAAGAAATCCCAGATAGGCAGGAAAAACAAACAGAATTTTATACATACATTTTATCATATAC
>NW_027791507.1:0-286 GCF_054177405.1 Leptonychotes weddellii | reverse complement strand
CAAATGGCAAGATCTCATTCCTTTTGATGGCTGCATAATATTCCATTGTATATATATACCACATCTTCTTTATCCATTCATCTGTCAATGGACATCTTGGCTCTTTCCACAGTTTGGCTATTGTGGACATGATTACAGCCCTTTTAAAGCTAATAAAAAATTTCACTTAAGTACTTGAAACCAAACTTTTCAGAAAAGTTTACCAACAATTATTTCAAGTGCATGACACAGCCTATCACTATAACTAAGAGAGCATAGCCTGTTGGTATAATTTTAAAAACATGAT
>NW_027791506.1:0-286 GCF_054177405.1 Leptonychotes weddellii | reverse complement strand
TGGACACATCAGGAGCACCTGCCTCGCGGGAACGAAGGGGTGTGCAAAGCGCTGAGCCCAGGGCCCAGCAGGGTCTGAGGGCAGGGGGCTCCAGGATGTTCTAGCTCAGGCCAAGCCCCCGGGGAACCAGGGAGAGTTTGGGGCTTGAGGGGCAGGCTGGCCCCGGGCAGGGGTCAGAAATTGTGTGTCCCGAGCTCCTTCCATGCCCTTGGCCCCTCTCCCCAGCAGTCCAGGCCTGACCCCAGAATCTGCGGGACTCCCCGAGGGCCTCAAGGAACTCCCGGTG
>NW_027791505.1:0-286 GCF_054177405.1 Leptonychotes weddellii | reverse complement strand
TAAACCATTTTGTTTCCCTTTGCTAGCTATTTGGTCCTCTTTTCTGCCCAGTGGTCTCACTCAACAGGGACTGTATCAGTGATTCAGTCTGGTGGGTTTTTTGCAATACACAGAAGAGAAATGCTCTCTTTATATAAGGATGCATCATCATTGCAGAATGACACCACTGTGTCAATGTTTTTTGTTTGTTTGTTTGTTTGTTTGTAGTTTTTAATTTTATTATGTTATGTTAGTCACCATACAATACATCATTAGTTTTTGATGTAGTGATCCACGATCCATTGTT
>NW_027791504.1:0-286 GCF_054177405.1 Leptonychotes weddellii | reverse complement strand
TTCTTTCATCAAGACTTAATTTGAAATAAATCTTTAATATTTAAAATATTTTTCTGAAAATTTCTAGCTTTATTTACATGTGTTGTTGTTGTAAATGTGTTGTTGATTGTGTTGTTGAAGAACAACAAATTGATCTTTTTAAATTATCCTACCAGTTTCAAAATCTGCCTGTTGTAGTACAACAATTTTTTTTTATTCTATGTTAATCCCCATACATTACATCATTAGTTTTAGATGAAGTGTTCCATGATTCATTGTTTGTGCATAACACCCAGTGCTCCATGCA
>NW_027791503.1:0-286 GCF_054177405.1 Leptonychotes weddellii | reverse complement strand
TATTTCATTCTTAGTACTTATGGCAACCTTCATTATCTAATTTACATACTAGTTTCCTTACCTATTATTTTTCTCTTTCACTAGACCATAAGATTCAGAAGGCAGCTCTATCTAAGGTGTTCACTGCTGAATCTTTAGTGTCTAGCACCAATAGTTTATTGAAATGGTCCTCGGTAAAAAATTGTTTTGGTTTTTTTTTGGTTTTTTTTTTATTCTTATGTTAATCCCCATACATTACATCATTAGTTTTAGATGAAGTGTTCCATGATTCATTGTGCATAACACC
>NW_027791502.1:0-286 GCF_054177405.1 Leptonychotes weddellii | reverse complement strand
TCCATTTCTTTGTGTCTTCCTCAATTTCTTTCATGAGTATTTTATAGTTTTCTGAGTACAGACACTTGAATGAATATTAAAGAAGCCAGTAAGTCTAGTTTTGAAGTTCTTGTGAAATGCTCGTGAGCCAAAAGCACACAGAAGTGTGCTGAAATCAGACACCAGTGTACTCAATTAGGAAAGTAAGGCAGTTGGCATAAGGGAAATAGCACTGCCCTAAGAATCATGAAACTAATGTTTGTTTTACCTCTATTACTAAGTGGCTAAATGGCTTCAGACAAATCAC
>NW_027791501.1:0-286 GCF_054177405.1 Leptonychotes weddellii | reverse complement strand
GCTCAATCAGTGCAGCATGCAACTCTTGATTTCAGAGTTGTTAGAGCCCCATGTTGGGTGTAGAGATTGCTTAAGAATAAAATCTTAAAAAAAAAAAAAAAAAAAAGGAAAAAGAAAACCCTTAGGGGTGCCTGGGTGGCTCAGTCCATTAAGTGTCCAATGCTTGGTTTCAGCTCAGGCTCATGTCATGACCTGAGAGCTGTGAGATTGAGCCCTTTGTGTATGGCTCCACGCTGGTGTGTGGAACCCGCTTAAGATTCTCTTTCTCTCCCTCTCCCTCTGCCTG
>NW_027791500.1:0-286 GCF_054177405.1 Leptonychotes weddellii | reverse complement strand
ATAGATTAAGGAGAATGGCAAAGAGAAACAAATACATACACAATTATAGTTGGAGATTTCAATACCCCTCTCTCAATAATTGACAGAAAAAAAATATAAAAAATCAGTAAAGATATAGCCGACTTGAACACTATCAACCTACTTGATCTAATTGATATTTATAGATCACTCCACCCAAAATCAGAATACACGTTTTTTTTCAAGTAGACACATAATATTTACCAAAATAGACCATATTCTCATCTATTACCAGAATACATGGATATAAAACAAGACTCAATAAATT
>NW_027791499.1:0-3264 GCF_054177405.1 Leptonychotes weddellii | reverse complement strand
CCACAGGTGCGCTGTGAACAGAGAGGAGGGAGAAAGGGGCAGGACCTTCATAACCACCTGCAAGAAGGAGAGGACCAGGCTGTCTGGGAAGGAAACACTGGAGAAATGGGGGCAGCGGCCAACCCAGGGTCCATGACTGAGAAGGGAGAGGAGCCAGAAAAGCTATTTTGTGAATTTTGACATTCAGTACACCTCACCCAAAGCAACCAGGTAAAAATTCACTAACTTTTTTTATGAAAGTGTGATGGGTATGAAGAGAAAGTGTGATGGGTAGGGAGAAAAGAAATGAGTCACCTAGCTCAGTAGTTCACAACCAAGACAATTCCTTCTGTCCCCTCCCTCTCTGGGTTCCAGGAGAGAAGGTGAGCGCACTTCTGCAGACAGTCTCCTCACTGGCCACACTGTGCTCTCTACACACCCTGAGCCATCTGGGACGTCAGCTGCCAGGGCCTGGAGAATCTGCCCTGCTCTGTGAGCCTGTATTAAAACACTCACTTGTGACCCCCCTATGAATTTTTCACAAGGAGTTATTTTTAACTCAAACTGCTGCTGAATGTTTTCTTAATGAAAGAATCCTGCATGCAGTTCCATCTTCCCCCTTCTCCCCTGCTGCTATTCAAATGGCTCCCTCCACAAGGGGAACAAGGCTTTGGATGAACAATTCACAGTAATGCCCAGAAATGAGAAGTGGACAACAGAGAGAACAAAGTCATGCAGCTCTCCTTCCTACTCAGCCTTTGGTTTTGAGAAAATTTTAGGAAATGCTGTCAGAGGTTTTTAAAGACAGAAAGATCAAGTCAAAATTGGAAAGTCTACTCTATAGATGATCAAAAGGAACCATTGGGTTATGGGCCAGACCTTCTGTCTATAAATCCATCTAGATTCCTTATTTGCCACTCACCAGTTCCAATGTTATGATTTACCAACAAGCACACAAGATAAGGAGGGTGAATTCTTAACTTACGGAATCTTTCTACACTATTTGAGGTGTCCCCAACCCATGACCAGGCCTCAAACCCTTCCGTGGTTCCACACTGCCCTTCCTTCATAGACCTTCCTTCCTTCCTTCATAATCTGACCTGTGCTTATTCCTCCAGCCTCATCCCCTGCCCAGTTCCTGCTCCAGCTGCGAAATTCAACATTCACCCTGTTCCCCTGCCTCTACTGCCCCCTTGGCCCCTTCACTTAGCTACCCCCACTTCTCATTCAGTTCCCAGCTCCGCAGTTGCTTTTCCAGGAAGCCTCCCCTGACCCTTATGCTGCCCTTCCCATGTGCTCTCCTAGCACCTGGCTTCCGCCATGTGCCACTAATCCTAATGTATCCAAATTCCACGTCAGCTGCCTGTCTCCTCCATTAGCCTGTGAGTTAGGTGCTCAATAAATATTTGTTGAACAAATGACCATGCTGAGAAGAGAAACCTGAAAGAGGCCATAATCCAGAATTCCTATCTACTGGTCATGGAGATAGATAGATACTTTGTAGCCAAGCAACCTTTATAAACCTGGCTCAGGTAAAGGCATACATGGTATTACCTTCCTTGTGGAAGGCGAGCAAAATGGATAGTGGGAAGGGGAAACCAACTGTGATAAAACCTTGACCATACATCATTCATGGCAGGTAAAAACCACACATAAGTGATAAGAATTGTTTGCCTTTGAGGACACTTGTTTAAAAATACAGTAAATGAACCACCCACGCCCAGTTCGAGAATCCCTACTTTTTTGAAGGCATCGTCCTCAAGCCCTATAATCCAGGTAGGATGTCCTAAGGCGGAGGTTCTCACTTCAGGGGACAGAGGGAGGCATAATGAAGACACCTGGGGACATTTTCAAACTTCAGATCCTCTCCCTCTGGAGATTCTTGTCCACTAGCCCAGTACTTCCCATGATTGTTCTAAACCATCCTAACTGACAAGAAATTGTCTTCAAGTTCAAGGGGAAGAGAATCTAAAAGCTTCCTTCACAGGAAGACAGTACAGTTTACTAGTTAGGAGTAAGGCTCTGCAGGTAGACTGTTCAGGTTCAAATCGCACCTCAACCTCCCACCTGGTGACTCTGGACAAATTAGTTCACCTCTTGGGGCTTTAGTTGTCACAACAGTCAAATGGGAGTAAAAGTAGATACCTCACAGGGCAGCTATGAGGAGTAAGGGAAATGATGTCTGTACAGCACTTAGCTCAAAGCGTAGCAAACAATATGGATTTAATATTATCTACCTAGTACTTAATATTGAAATCATTGAAAATCAATCAGTCTTTATAAATGTGCAGGCTCAAAATCATCCATTAAAACTCGAGCTTGTTAGCCAACTCTCATGAGACAATGAAAACAGTTTTATTCCATATGATTCACCTTGAAATGCTAAGGACTCTAATTAGACACTCTCATCCATGCTGGTGCTAACACATGAGGGGGTCCTAGGCTTACTGTGTTAGACCAGGCATCGAGAAATGCAAGGCTCAATATAATAATAATAATTATTATTATTATTATTATTATTATCTTTGTCTACAGATGCCCCATCTGGAACAGGCAGTGCTGGGTACCTTGGAGATAAGATCAATGAACACTATGTCAGAAATTCTGGATGTGAGCCTTGGCCCTTCCTTGTGACTACATGAACTTGGGTAATTTGCTTAATCTCTCTAAGCCTCAGTCTCTTCTTCCACTGGGAACCTTACTTGACCTCCCTCACTGGGTCAACATGAGAAGAGACAAACTATCACACACTGCTGGTGGGAGCATCACTGGGGACCACCCTGAAGCACAATCTTTGTGGAATTAAGAATGCACATACAGGGGCGCCTGGGTGGCTCAGTCGTTAGGCGTCTGCCTTCGGCTCGGGTCATGATCCCGGGGTCCTGGGATCGAGCCCCGCATCGGGCTCCCTGCTCCGCGGGAAGCCGGCTTCTCCCTCTCCCATTCCCCCTGCTTGTGTTCCCTTTCTCACTGTGTCTCTCTCTCTGTCAAATAAAGAAATAAAAAAAATAAAAAAAAAAAAAGAATGCACACACAATTGGGCACTGTAGTTGTTGAATGGGTGAATGTATCTAAAACCAATGTAGAACATGGACTGGAAGAACATTTGTTAAATATACTGAAGTAAGTGCCTCCAGTGAGGAGGGGAAATGAGAATAGAGATAAGGATGAAAGGGGAAAATAAAATGCATTGAAAAGGGGCCTGGGAGGTGAACCATGAGAGACTATGGACTCTGAAAAACAAACTGAGGATTCTAGAGGGGAGGGGGGTGGGAGGATGGGTTA
>NW_027791498.1:0-286 GCF_054177405.1 Leptonychotes weddellii | reverse complement strand
ACCCCTGTAGGCTGTACTGATGGTTCTGACTTTTACTCTGAGCAAAACGGGGAGTCCCATAGGGCTTCCATAGGGAGCAATATGCTCTAACTCCCATCTTTAAAAACGCTGTCTGGCTGCCTGTTAGAGGCTGCAGAGGGGGTGGCAGGGTGATAGCCTGCAGAAGAGGTTCCAGCAGGAATTCAGGTGAGAAATGATGGCAGGCTGAGGATGGTGTTTCCACTGACTGATGGCAGAGACCATGGGAGGAGTAGGGTAGGGCCTGGAAAGCCTGGGGGTTCTGCTT
>NW_027791497.1:0-286 GCF_054177405.1 Leptonychotes weddellii | reverse complement strand
GATGGAGTCCCGCATCAGGCTCCATGCTCAGCAGGACGTCTGCTTGAAGATTCTCTCCCTCTGCCCCTCCCCCCCACTCTCTCTCTGCCTCTCTCTCTCTCAAATAAATAAATCTTTTAAAGAAAAAAGAAGTGTATACAGGTATGTCACAAAAAATATAGAGATAAAGGTATTAAAGAGCTATATCAAGCTGTCAAATAATAAAGATTATTTTTCTAGATTTTTGTAGCATTTGTGAGCTTTTCAAATTTTGTCATTTGCTATAATTTCTCTTCTCATTTTAAGT
>NW_027791496.1:0-286 GCF_054177405.1 Leptonychotes weddellii | reverse complement strand
TTGTGCAAAATTTGGTGCTGCAAATTTTTCATAACTTACTCCCTCTCTGAAGTTACTGATGCTCATGTCATAGGGATACATCTTTGATTAGAAATAATATTAGCACCTAAAGGTGTTTTGAAGCTTAAAATCTAAACTTTACTGGAGATAATGCGGGTTTTCTCCTTTGTCAAAACTGTTGATCCGGGCGCCTGGGTGGCTCAGTCGGTTAAGCGACTGCCTTCGGCTCAGGTCATGATCCTGGAGTCCCGGGATCGAGTCCCGCATCGGGCTCCCTGCTCGGCGG
>NW_027791495.1:0-286 GCF_054177405.1 Leptonychotes weddellii | reverse complement strand
GTGTCTGGAGGGCACCCACCTCCTAGTGTGTTCTTTCCCTGACACCTCACATGGGGTCAGGGGGCAGGGAGCTTTCCCAGTCCTGTGGTATAAGGGCAGTAATCCTGTCATGAGACTGCACCCTCCTGACCTAAATGATTCCCTAAGGCTGGACCTCCTCGATCCATCACAGTGTCCTTAGGATTCAACCTGTGATGGTTGAGGTCATACACATTGAGCTGATATCAGCAACTGAAAGATAATTAGTTATTCCCTGCAGGTGGAAGGCTCCTCCCATCCAGCACCT
>NW_027791494.1:0-286 GCF_054177405.1 Leptonychotes weddellii | reverse complement strand
CGATGGTTGTCTGTGTGGTAGAATCTTTTTTCTTATACTTCCATGTATTACTTGAGTATTTTTTATAACAAGCATGTATCATTTTTTACCAACCAACCAACCAACCAACAGAAATCCACCATTTCTTTTAAAATCCAATGGAGCTCTACAGATTGGGAGCTACAAGGAAAACCTTTGCATAATAGTTCTAGAAGAGGTGACTTCTCTCCCGTCTTCTCAGATGGTACCACCAATTCTTTCTTACCTGGTCCTGCTATATATAATACAAGAAGTATTTTGCTCCAGG
>NW_027791493.1:0-286 GCF_054177405.1 Leptonychotes weddellii | reverse complement strand
TGTGCCGGGATTGTAGGCAGGCCTAGGAAAGCAGGGACCTCTCCCTTAGCCTCCTCAGTCTCCCCACTGACCGTCTGCAAGTGGGGACCAACCATTAGGACCCCCTGTTTGGAGGAAAGCTTGGCATACAGATGTCCTTCCTAACCAACGACCTGAGCCGCTGCCGGCCCCTCATCCCGAGAACCGAGGCAGAACCTGAAGAGCGGAATGGGCATGAGCAACCTGGACAGGAATGAGGTGCACAGTTTCTATCTTACGGACACAAGATAGTTTTTTAAAACCTCTG
>NW_027791492.1:0-286 GCF_054177405.1 Leptonychotes weddellii | reverse complement strand
GGTCCAAGTGAAACACAAATACAAAATGGTTCACAATCTGATTCCTTCTAGAAAACCTTACAGGCAGCAAAGCATGGCTTTAGTGCTGAAATTCTAGCCATTTACTACCTGGATTACGTGGAACAAATCACTTGTAAAACTGGAGATGTGATATCTCTGAGAATTTTGAGAATAGGAAAAAATTTTGTAAAACTTTTATACACTATTATCTAAACCTTTCTCTGGGAGCAAAGTTAGGAAGAATTCATTTATTGACAAAACTTTAATGTCATACATACCAGCAATT
>NW_027791491.1:0-286 GCF_054177405.1 Leptonychotes weddellii | reverse complement strand
TAGGAATTTAGAACTTTGTCAAAATTTTCATGCAACTAATTTTTAACATGAAATGAAGCATGATTGCTAGACTTGAATATTTGGGAGGTAATTACTGATGTAAAGTCTCTAACTTCATTAAAATAGTAACAGCTAGATTATGATCTTAGTCAAATACATTATTCCAGAAGCAAAGATAAAATATCACAATTTCTCTAGCTTTTGGAGATGTATCTTGAAAGAAGTTGCTGTGGCCGATGTCAAAGAGGTTACTGCCTATGTTCTCCTCTAGGATTTTGATGGATTC
>NW_027791490.1:0-286 GCF_054177405.1 Leptonychotes weddellii | reverse complement strand
AGTGTAATAGAGATATACCGTAAGAGGATGGGAAATCATATTCAAAACTTAGATCTTTAGATCTAGCTACCAGTACCATCATGCACGAGCTGTGTGACATTTTCAAGGGCAGTTTGTGAGACTCAGCTTTGTCATCTATGAAATGAGGATAGATGCGGGCGCCTGGGTGGCTCAGTCGTTAAGCGTCTGCCTTCGGCTCGGGTCATGATCCCAGGGTCCTGGGATCGAGTCCCACATCGGGCTCCCTCTCATCGGGGAGCCTGCTTCTCCCTCTCCCGCTCCCCCT
>NW_027791489.1:0-286 GCF_054177405.1 Leptonychotes weddellii | reverse complement strand
CCCCCCACTGTGGAGGGAGTATAAATTAGTGCAGTCTTTCTGGAAAGCAGTTAGGCGGTCTTATATCAAAAATCTTAAAAATGGTCTTACCCCTTAAGAATTCTACATGTATGAATCTATCCTAAACAATCAGAAGGGCAAACACATTTTATACACAAAGATGTTTAACAAAAAAGGAAAACTACCTAAATGAGTAAGGAGGTGTTATTGCCTGAATAAATTGTTGTATATCAAAATAATGGAATATTTTGCAGGCTCTTAAAAGTCAGTTTTTAAAAAAATTTTT
>NW_027791488.1:0-3264 GCF_054177405.1 Leptonychotes weddellii | reverse complement strand
TATTTTCTGCCATCCTCCTTAAGCACAGACAATTTGAGACTCCTAAAAAGTTCACCCAGCGATGCTTGTTGAGCCCAAATCCGTATATAAACTACCCCATAGAGTAAGTAGAAATCTAAGATTAAAGAGGACTTAAAGAGTAAGGTGTATATATACACACACCACCTTTTCTTTATCAATTCATCTGTTGATGGACCTCTAGGCTCTTTCCACAGTTTGGCTATTGTGGACATTGCTGCTATAAACATTGGGGTGCACGTGCCCCTTCGAATCACTACATTTGTATCTTTGGGGTAAATACACAGTAGTGCAATTGCTGGGTTGTAGGGTAGCTCTATTTTAACTTTTTGAGGAACCTCCATACTGTTTTCCAGAGTGGCTGCATCAGCTTACATTCTCACCAACAGTGTAGGAGGGTTCCCCTTTCTCTGCATCCTTGCCAACATCTGTCACTTCCTGCCTTGTTAATTTTAGCCATTCTGACTGGTGTGAGGTGGTATCTCATTTAAGTTTTGATTTTTATTTCCCTGATGGAAGGTTATTGATTTCAAATGGAGCTTCTTTATCATCCTAAGAAAGTATCTTTCTTCTTATTGTGTACTGAGAGTTCTTAAAAATCATAAATGAATATTAAATTTTATCAAAATGTCTTTTGGTACTAACAATAATCTTAGGGCTTCTCTCCTCTGACTTGTTATTATGATGATACATTTCCAGGCACAGAAACTCATAATCACATTTAATATTTTTGAGTGCTTACTATATGCTAGGATGTAGTAAATGCTTCACAATATTAACTCTTAATCTTTACAATGACTGCATAAATAGATAGTATCATAGTTCTATTTTATGGATGAAGAAACTGAGATACAGAGATATTAAACAGGTTAACCAAAGCCATACAGCTATCAGATCCGTATCAAGATGTAAAACTCTTCCTAGGCTATCAGGCTCCAGAGTCTGGTGTCTTAAATCACTATACCGCTTTTTGAAAAACTCTACTTGGTCAGAAGATATGTATTAAAATATACTTCCAAATTCAGTGTGCTTGTGATTAAGGATTTTGTACTACCATTGTTAAGTTAAAATTGGGACTATGCTAATGTCATCAAATGACTTAACAAACTTTTGAGATTTTAATATGCTTCAGGTCAATATAAAAAGCAATGAAAACTATCTGAGCTTTAAGTTTTATATAATTCACCTGTAACTTATTTACAGCGTTCCTTTAAGTTTTACCTTTTCTCACAGAGTTCTTAAGGTTTTCAATTTCTGCTATGGTTATTCTACTCTATTGTTATTCTATCTATTCTTGATTTACATATATTTCTGTGAAATTTGCTATTTTAAATTTTTTGCATGCATTAGCAACTTGTACGTACTTTTTAATTATAATTTAAAATCTTCATATTTGACATTATCTTTCTTTTCATTCTCGGTGTGGTATATCTGTATTTTTCCCTATTTCTCTCCCTCACTTACTTTACCAGAAATTTCTATTTAATTGAACTTTTCAAGAAAGAGCTTTAGTATTTTTCAATTCTGCTATCTTTTTTCTTTTTAATTCACTAATTTCTTTGCTGACCACTTAATTCCTTCTCCCAGATAACTGTTGAAAAGTTTGTTGAGCTGGTCTCTTCCTAGATTTCTGAATTGAATTACTAAATTAAATTGTATGTATTCTCTTTGTCCTGATTACTTGTATTTAACCACTTCTTCCCACCCCCACTGACTCTTCCTGATCCAAGTCTCCATCATGTTTTACATGAACTATAACAACAACCTCCCAACTGATCTCCCTGTTTCTACTCTTTTTATGTAGACAATTCTGGAGTGATCCTTTTAAAAAATAAGTCAGATTGTGTCTATCCTCTGTACAAAACCTTCTGCATTACATTTACATTACATTATACATTATTACATTTACTTATATTGTTACATATATCCCCATCTCACTCAGAGTAAAAGTCAAAGTTCTATGGTAGCTTAAGAGGTCCTGCATGATCTGACCCCATATCATTTCTCTGATCTCCCTTCCTGCTGACTAACCCACTGCTTACTCCGCTCCCAGCTTCCTGAGGGCCTTTGAACTAACTGTTTTCTCTGCCTACTATGCTATGCCCCCAGTGTTTGCATGACTGACTCCCTCCTTTTCTTCAGATTTCTGGCGAAACATCACCTTCTCAGAGAAGGCTTCCCTCAGTACTGCATACAAAATGAAATCCCTCTCTGAACAATCTCCATCTATCTTTATTCACCTTTATTTTACCCAAAAAACTTATCACTATCTGCAATATTATGTACTTGTTTTCCTTTTTTGTCTATGCCCTTCCATGAGCAATGTAACTCTATGAAGGAAATTACATGTAACTTTGGCTATATCTCAGGAATCTAGAAAAATTCCTAGAACATGATAGGCCCTCAATAAATACTTGTTGAGTTATAAATAAACTATGAAACTTTATAAAGCTCTGATTCTCTTCTCTAAGTTTATCTTTAACGATGTGCCATGTAATGAGATGTAAAGATCTCATTCTTTAAATAGTCTGCAATTTTTGTTTTGATTTGCAGTGTGACTTAAAAGTTATTAAGAAGAGCACTTTTAGGTTTAAAAAGCTTTTAAAATTATACTTTAGTTATTCAGTTCCAGGTTTTTGTTTTGAGATTTGATATATATAATTTTTTTATCTGGGAAAATTGAGATTTTCTACAGGGCTTATTATATGATTCTTTCCCATAAATATTTCAAGGATATAAGAAAACAGTTTTTCCCTGAGATAAAAAATATTTGTATCTCTAACTACCTATATCTATAGGTAAAAAATAAAATGGCTAATTATTCATATATATTATTTTTGCCTTGTCATTGATCTTGCAAAGACTAAGAGAAGGCAATAAATTTTCCCAATACTATTTTGTTTCTAAACTATCCCTTCCCTTGCTTCCCTTGCATGCTAAACCTTTTAGGTTTACATATTTTTATTTTTTCTTACCTTTATAAACAACTTTAATGAAGTATAAAGATAAAATTATATACTTTGAACTATATTTCAGTGAGTTTTACCAAGAGTATGCCACATTATCTGTGTAACAATTATCCATGTAACAAAAAAGATATGATATATTCATCATCCCAGAATGTTCCTCATTTCATTTTCAAGTCAATATTCCCTAAACCTCTGCCATACACAATCACTGATGTGATTTCTATCATTGTGGATTCATTTTTCCATAGACAGATGGTATGTACTCTCTTGCATCTAG
>NW_027791487.1:0-286 GCF_054177405.1 Leptonychotes weddellii | reverse complement strand
GCGAGCCGCGAATGGAGCCGCCACGGCCTCGCTCTGCCGTCCGGGCCCCGGGCACAGCCCGGAGCACAGCAAGCCCCACCGAGAGTTGGAGGGAGCAGCGGCCGGGGAACGGCTACTTCCCTGCGGGCGCTGGGTCCATGCCGCAGACCCGAGGCCTCCACACGCCCCACGCCAGGCAGCCCGGTGCCACACGCCGGTGACCACTCTGTCAACTAGTCCTGCTCCCCCACCAGGGGCTCCCGTCCCAGCAACGACGACACGCATGTGGTGAGCATGACTTGCGATC
>NW_027791486.1:0-286 GCF_054177405.1 Leptonychotes weddellii | reverse complement strand
TTTGGGGCGCCTGGGTGGCTCAGTTGGTTAAGCGACTGCCTTCGGCTCAGGTCATGATCCTGGAGTCCCGGGATCGAGTCCCGCATCGGGCTCCCTGCTCGGCAGGGAGTCTGCTTCTCCCTCTGACCCTCCTCCCTCTCATGCTCTCTGTCTCTCATTCTCTCTCTCTCAAATAAATAAATAAAATCTTAAAAAAAAATAAAATAATGAATCATATTTTGACACATTCCAGTATTTCTTTCTCATAAACCTTTCCTTTTTTCAGTTCTGCATAATGAAATAATCA
>NW_027791485.1:0-286 GCF_054177405.1 Leptonychotes weddellii | reverse complement strand
GGTGAGTTCCCTCTAGGCAGAAGTGATGGAATATAATTAACTTGTGTGTTGGGGACGGGGGGAGAAACTTGCAAAGAAGTGTTTCTGATTGGGTTGGAAGTGATGGACCCTGAGCAAAAGAAGGTGAGACCAGAGTAGAAATAAATAGGATTCAAGAAGAGAGAACAGTAGTATATCCAACAGGAGTGATGGCTTGACTAGAGTCTAGAGCAGAAATGACAGAAACAGGCAAAAAGGTGATGGTTGACACTGGAGGTGAGTGTGTGTGCTTAGAGAAGACATGGTG
>NW_027791484.1:0-286 GCF_054177405.1 Leptonychotes weddellii | reverse complement strand
TTTTTTTCATGATTATTACTTTTATAATGCTTTTACAACATTGCATATCAAAATCTTTTTAAAATGTTTTATTTTTCCTCGTTTATGTTTGGTGTCCCTGTTTGCTGTCATCTTTAGCACCTGCTGGGCCTCCTGTTGTAGGATCCAAGAGGTAAGTGACACTCATCTTGAAGCACCTTGAAAATTGTGTATCCCTGGTATCCATGGGAGTGGAGCCCAATTCCTGTCCATGTGGGTAGGTGCTAATACTTCCCCTCACATGTGACTGGAAAGGAGCCAGGTCTCA
>NW_027791483.1:0-286 GCF_054177405.1 Leptonychotes weddellii | reverse complement strand
AGCGACCACTTTCTGGAAGGTGGGACATGCGGAGAAGTGAATCTGAGGAGATATTCGGGAGGAGAGATGGCAGGGGAGGGGGCCTCCGTCAGCCGCTTCTGGCAAGTGATAGAGCAGCAGAGCCCAAAATTGGGACTTGTAGAAGTCAGCTCCACTGAGGGACGTCGCTCCAGTGGCGAAGCGGGGGGTGGAACCCTGGGTGGGACAGTGTGGTCTCAGGACCCTCGGGGTCACAGAAAGACCAGGGGTGCCTGAGTGCAGCAGAGCTCCCAGGTATCCCAGGAGT
>NW_027791482.1:0-286 GCF_054177405.1 Leptonychotes weddellii | reverse complement strand
GAACTATATGGCATGTCCTAGGAAATCAGTAGGAGATTTAAAAAAAAAAATATCATGAAGAAGTCCAGCTTTCTCAACCAAAATTCAGCTCTGGAGGTGAACTTTTTAAATTGACTATGATAAATCCCAGGGATGAGGGGAAGCGTGGACACAGGAGAGAAACTCTATATTAGCATGCAGTTTTGTTTTATTCCTAGCACCTAGGAATGTTAAAATACATGTTAAAAGAAAATGAATAATGGAGTATGAGTCAATGGATGATTAAATGGTACATGGATTGATGGAT
>NW_027791481.1:0-286 GCF_054177405.1 Leptonychotes weddellii | reverse complement strand
TGCTGGTGGTGCTGGTGCTGGTGGTGCTGGTGCTGCTGGTGGTGGTGGAGCTGGTGGTGGTGGTGCTGCTGGTGCTGCTGGTGGTGCTGGTGGTGCTGGTGGTATTTTTATTTCGCCAGAATATTGTAGCAGCGTTGCATCTGCTGTCCTGTCTCGAATCTTCTTTGTTTTTATGCTCTTACTAAGTATATGTGGAATGATCTCGTTGATCAGCATTTTGAAGAGTCTGTGTTGTTTTGGTTAAAGCCCCATAAGTGCCCAAAGCCATTTGTGAATGATCATGGGT
>NW_027791480.1:0-286 GCF_054177405.1 Leptonychotes weddellii | reverse complement strand
TTTTTTTCATGATTATTACTTTTATAATGCTTTTACAACATTGCATATCAAAATCTTTTTAAAATGTTTTATTTTTCCTCGTTTATGTTTGGTGTCCCTGTTTGCTGTCATCTTTAGCACCTGCTGGGCCTCCTGTTGTAGGATCCAAGAGGTAAGTGACACTCATCTTGAAGCACCTTGAAAATTGTGTATCTCTGATATCCATGGGAGTGGAGCCCAATTCCTGTCCATGTGGGTAGGTGCTAATACTTCCCCTCACATGTGACTGGAAAGGAGCCAGGTCTCA
>NW_027791479.1:0-286 GCF_054177405.1 Leptonychotes weddellii | reverse complement strand
AGGATGTCACACTACCAATATTTCTTGCTTCAGAAAAATGCTGTATATCTGTGCCTTTTATTTCTTGACAGAAAACAAAGACTTTATGGGGAGGAAGAACCCCTTGGTCACAGATTATTTAATTTCCTTTCATACTAAAGCTTACGAGTGTTTTTCAAAGATTAAATAAATTATGTTTCCCAGTTTACCTTTGTTCTCATGTTCATTTGGCCTCCTCAAAGAATTCTAATAGAAATTACCCTGCAGATAATTTCAGTTGTAAATACAGATTTTTTCATATACCTTT
>NW_027791478.1:0-286 GCF_054177405.1 Leptonychotes weddellii | reverse complement strand
CAATTTAAAAAGTAAAAAAAATAAAAATAAAAATAAAATAAAATAAGGGAAAAAATTGTAAAAAAAAAAAAAAAAGAAGTTAAGACGTATGAAAAAACATTGGGGAATATGTGTATGTATCTCCTGCAGGCAAAACGACTAGAAATGCCTTAAAAATATCATGAGTGGGCCACTTATTTACATTCCCAGAATCATGGATGTTTTTAAACCTATGACAAACTTTACTTTGCGAATAAAAATAGGTGCTTTATTCAAAATTTATCAACAATTCAAACAATTTACATGT
>NW_027791477.1:0-3264 GCF_054177405.1 Leptonychotes weddellii | reverse complement strand
CCCGCCCCCGCCCCCGCCCCCGCCCCCGCCCAAGACCGACCTCATGGCCTTCAGCCCCAGCCTTCCTCCGTGTCTGAGTTCTACGGAGGGTACCGGTGAAAGAGAACCAGACTTAGAACATTTGAAAGAGGTGAGTTCGTATTAAAAACTGCCCTACTCTTTTAGCCTAACTCTCAGTGATATCGTTTAAGGTTCGTCATTCTCAGTTGTAACATTATTCTTTGATTTTGCTCGTCGTCATGGTATTTAATGAGTGTTATTGACATCATGGATTGAATTATTGTTCAGATTGGGACGCCTGGGTGGCTCAGTCGGTTAAGCTTCGGACTTTATTTCGGCTCAGGTCCTGATCTCAAGGTCGGGAGATTGAGCCTCAGGTGGGGCTAGCTCTGAGTGTTGTGCCTGCTTAAAGTTTCTCTCTCTTCCTCTCTCTTTACCTCTCCCCCCACCCCACGCACCTGTTCTGTCTCTCCAAACAAACAAATAAATAATTGTTCAGATTGAAATCGTAAATAAAAAGCCATAACAAATTGCCCATAATGCTAATCATTTGTGCGGGGTTTTTTTAGTATTACTAACAGTTTGTAAGTATTTATTTCCTATGTGCACATTTACAAGAAACCACACATTATGAATACTTAAGCGTTCAGAAAGGTTTGTTTAGTGAGGCTAATGAGAATTTTAAAACAAATGTCTTTATTTAAAAAATTTATACATATGCCCGTATATGTGTTTTCTTTTAAAGAGCACATAACCTCTTACAAAAATGTCCTTTAAAAGTTCATTTTTTTCTTTTTAAAAAATATTTTATTTATTTACTTCAGAGAGGAGAAAGAGCACAGAGGGAGACAGAGAAGAAACGCCTCCCCTCTCCCCGGTGAGCAAGGAGCCCGATGCAGGGCTCGATCCCAGGGCCCTGGGATCATGACCTGAGCCAAAAGCAGACACCCAGCCGACTGAGCCACCCAGGTGCCCCAGTTCATTTTTGTTTCTTTAAAAAAAAAACAACTCTTTTGGTTTAGTCCCTCCTCATTTTCTTCTGGGCACATCACCATTCCCGTCAGGTATCCAATACAAAGGAGGCTTGTGATTTTCTTTTCACATATTTATTTGCAGTCACTTAATTGCTCCACACGTGCATGCATCTGGTGGATTTCTTTGTTATTGTTTATTTTAGAAAGTTTATTAGGATAGATTATGCATTTTACACTTCTCAAACACCAGTGTCTTTGGAAATCCCCACAAATCTGATACTTTTAATAGCTGTCTAGTACCTCATAATGCAGGATGAATCATTGATATATTCAGTTATTCACTTGTTGATGAGCACTTTGTTTCAAGTGTTCTTTTTTTTTTTTAAAGATTTTATTTATTTATTTGAGAGAGAGAGAATGAGAGACAGAGAGCATGAGAAGGAGGAAGGTCAGAGGGAGAAGCAGACTCCCTGCTGAGCAGGGAGCCCGATGCGGGACTCGATCCCGGGACTCCAGGATCATGACCTGAGCCGAAGGCAGTTGCTTAACCAACTGAGCCACCCAGGCACCCGTTTCAAGTGTTCTTTTGCCCTCATAAACCATGCTCAACTATCATTTACATATTTCTAAAATATTGGTGCTTTTATTTCTGTGAAATTCACTTTCAGGCATGGAACAGACACATCAAAAGGTATTAATAATTTTAATTTTAAAATGTGTTGCTAGAGGGGCGCCTGGGTGGCTCAGTCGTTAGGCGTCTGCCTTCAGCTCGGGTCATGATCCCAGAGTCCTGGGATCGAGCCCCCGGAGCCCCGCACTGGGCTCCCTGCTCGGTCGGGAAGCCTACTTCTCCCTCTCCCACTCCCCTTGTTTGTGTTCCCTCTCTCACTGTGTCTCTCTCTGTCAAATAAATAAATAAAATCTTTTAAAAAAATGTGTTGCTAGAGTACGTTCCAAGAATTTTGTCATACTTTTAATTTCCACCAGCAAGTAATGAGCACCCTTTCTTATCTCTAAAATCGATAGTGGTTTTATATATCATTGTAACTTTAATTTTAATTCCACATACCACCAGTGAATTTGAGCATATTGTCATTTGTATTTGGTTTTCTTTGATTTGTCAATTAAATTCGTGCCCATTTTTATTTGAAAAGTTTTTTTTTTCAGTTTAGGAAAGTTTTTTGTAAAAAACAGATATTAACTTTTATCTTTTACCTATTTCACAATTTTTTTTCCTCCTATACAATTTATATTGATTTGTTTATAGTATATTTTGCCATGTAAAAGTGTTTTTTATATTTCTATATTAAAATATATTTATTTTTCTTTTATGGATTTTATAGTCTCCATGTTTAGTTAGGAAGATCGTAATTTTTATATGGAACATCCATTAATTAAAATAATAAACATTTATTTCTAATTTTAAGTTTATTTGAAAAATTGAAATATAGTTGACCCATAACATTGTATTCATTTCAGATATACAATGTAATTATTTGATATTTGTATATATTGGGAAATGATCACCACAATAAGTCTAGTTAATACCCATAACCATATATTGTTACAAAATTTTTTTCTTGTAATGAGAACTCTTCAGATCTACTCTTTTAGCAACCTTCAAATATGCAATTCAGTATTATTAACTATAGTAACTATTCTGTATATTACTTATTTATTTTATAACCAGAAGTTTGTACCTTTTGCTCACCTTCACCCATTTTGCCCACTCTCATCCACTGCAAATGGCAAGCACCAATCTGTTCTCTGTATCTTTTAGGTTTTTTTAGGTTCCACATAAGTGAGATCATTTTTCTTTTTCTTCTTTTTAAAAAAAAGATTTTATTTATGTATTTGAGAGAATAAGAGAGAGAGCATGAACAAGCAGGGGAGGAGAGGGGCAAAGGGAGAGGGAGAAGAAGACTCCTCACTGGGCAGGTTGCCCAGTGCGGGGCTGGATTCCAGAACCCTGGGGTCATGACCTGAGCCAAAAGCAAATGCTTAACCGACTGAGCCACCGAGGCGCCCCCTTTTCTTTTTCTTTTTTAAGACGTATTTATTTTAGAGCAAGACAGAGAGAGAGAGAGCGCGCGCAGGGGAGAACAGGGGGAGGAGCTGATAGTCTTTTTTTAATGAACCTTTTTATTTATTTATTTATTTATATTATTATGTGATGTTAATCACCATACATTACATCATTAGTTTTTGATGTAGTGTTCCATGATTCATTGTTTGCGTATAACACCCAGTGCTCCATGCAGAACATGCCCTCTTTAATACCCATCACCAG
>NW_027791476.1:0-286 GCF_054177405.1 Leptonychotes weddellii | reverse complement strand
GGTGTTGGCTTGTGTTATGAAATGCCTCCAACATTCAAAATGTTAAATAACTGTGGTGATAACTGGGATCTTTGTATGTAAATGGATAGTCTTCTAGTGTTTCACCTAAGCATAACACTGACTTTAGCTTTGGGGTAAAAACTTTTATTTATTTATTTATTTATTTTTAAGATTTTATTTATTTAATTGAGAGAGAGAGAGCGAGCAAGCAGGGGGAGTGGGAGAGAGAAGCAAGCTTCCCGCCGAGCAGGGAGCCCGACGCAGGGCTTGATCCTAGGACCCTGTG
>NW_027791475.1:0-286 GCF_054177405.1 Leptonychotes weddellii | reverse complement strand
TGATCTTATCTACTACCCAATACAGCTTTTCATAGCCATATACTATACTGAAAAACATATAAATAATATAAACTGATATTATTCCTCCCACTCCATAATTTCTTGAATAACATCCAAACTGGTCATCTCAGAATATAAATAAAGTCCAAATACTTCTGCATCACATTTTCTCTCCAGCCCTTCTAAAGGTTCTCACTGGGCCTTGGTACATGCTGCTTTCATGGCCCTAGAGAATCTCTACATGAGTTGATTCACAACCATGTGATAATGAGGATCACACCCAAAT
>NW_027791474.1:0-286 GCF_054177405.1 Leptonychotes weddellii | reverse complement strand
GAGGAGCTGCAGAGGAAGCTCCCGGCACCCAGGCCAAGGCGCTCCAGAACCTTCGGCATGGAGACCAGGGGCCACCGCGAGGCTCAGGGTCAGCAGCCAGTCCCAGCCCCCGCCCGACCTGGCAGCCCCGGGTTGAAGTGGGAGCCCCGGACGATGGACGGAGCCGGGACGCCCGGGGCGCTGTGAGGAGGGCACCCCCCCGGGCCGCGCCGGACCTGGCACAGGGAGAGCGTACGTCAGTGCGGAGCCTCTGGAAGGTGGCGGCTCTCGGTCACTGCAGCCACGG
>NW_027791473.1:0-286 GCF_054177405.1 Leptonychotes weddellii | reverse complement strand
TGGAAGTGTGAAGCCTGAAATTACACTTTATGTAATTTTATGTTGTGAATCCAAATATAGGACTTTTCCATACAATAGCTATTATTGTAATTTTAATTTAAGTGTGGACGTGATATAAAAACTACAGAGCACAAGCAGAAGTAACAGATATTAAGAAAGCAGCATCAACGTTTTCACCAAAACAGGTTTTCATTTTTCATGATATGAAATCCAGTTTCTAATAGTATAGCATGGGTTTACATGTTACTTTGTTCAGTGAAATGTAAGAGAAATGAAGCAGACATAT
>NW_027791472.1:0-286 GCF_054177405.1 Leptonychotes weddellii | reverse complement strand
GAACACGTTGCCAAATTCAAGGTCATGAAGGTCTTTCCTACGTTTTCTTCTTCTAAGAGATTTACAGTTTCAGCTCTTCAATGTAGCTCTCTGATCCATTTATTGCTGTCTTTGACCCACTGTGAGCTAATCCTTGTACATGGTACACGTGGATGTTGCATATGGCTGTCCAGTTTCCCCAGCACCATTTGTTGTTTTGTTTTTTTTTTTAATATTTTATTTATTTATTTGACAGAGAGAGACACAGCCAGAGAGGGAACACAAGCAGGGGGAGTGGGAGAGGGAG
>NW_027791471.1:0-286 GCF_054177405.1 Leptonychotes weddellii | reverse complement strand
GGCATAGATCAAAGTCCATGTTTTTGTTTTTGTTCTTTTTTATAAGGATATTCAACTGTTCTAGTATCATCTGTTGAAAAGACTATCTTTTTTTTTTCCCTGAATTGCTTTTGTATCTTTGCCAACAGCAGTTGTCCATAAAAATGTGTGGGTCTTTTCTCTTCTGTTGATATACTTGTCTATCTTAATGCCAACATGACACTCTCTTGATTATTGCAACTTTTTAATACAACCTGAAATCTGGTAGTGTTAGTTTTCCAACTTTGTTTTTTGTTTTTCAAAGTTG
>NW_027791470.1:0-286 GCF_054177405.1 Leptonychotes weddellii | reverse complement strand
GGATATTTAATTGTTCTAGCCTCATTTGTTGAAAAAGTCTTTTGTTGGGGCGCCTGGGTGGCTCAGTTGGTTAAGCGACTGCCTTCAGCTCAGGTCATGATCCTGGAGTCCCGGGATCGAGTCCCACATCGGGCTCCCTGCTCGGCAGGGAGTCTGCTTCTCCCTCTGACCCTCCTCCCTCTCATGCTCTCTGTCTCTCATTCTCTCTGTCTCAAATAAATAAATAAAATCTTAAAAAAAA
This sequence comes from Leptonychotes weddellii, assembly GCF_054177405.1. Taxonomy (NCBI): domain Eukaryota; kingdom Metazoa; phylum Chordata; class Mammalia; order Carnivora; family Phocidae; genus Leptonychotes; species Leptonychotes weddellii. The sequence continues at coordinate 45 of NW_027791470.1, read as the reverse complement.
AAAAAGAAAAAAAAAGAAAAAGTCTTTCGTTTTTTGTTTGTTTGT
>NW_027791469.1:0-286 GCF_054177405.1 Leptonychotes weddellii | reverse complement strand
CTAACATGGTTTCTCTAGGGTTCAGGGACTTAATGACACTATTCTCTTGATGTCAGCTTTCCAGAAGGTAGTGCCCTTGCCCCTTGTCCAAGATGGCTCACCATTATATCTGAGTCTTACACAGGGACTGGGAAAAAGAAAGGGGAGGAAACACACCCTATAAAGGCAGGCCCTAGAAATACATTTATATTCCATTGGATAGAACTCAGTCATATGGCCACAGCTAGTGACAAGAGGGGCTGGGAAATGTAGTTTTCTTCTCAGCATCCATGTGTTGAAACCCAGG
>NW_027791468.1:0-286 GCF_054177405.1 Leptonychotes weddellii | reverse complement strand
GGTGAGTTCCCTCTAGGCAGAAGTGATGGAATATAATTAACTTGTGTGTTGGGGACGGGGGGAGAAACTTGCAAAGAAGTGTTTCTGATTGGGTTGGAAGTGATGGACCCTGAGCAAAAGAAGGTGAGACCAGAGTAGAAATAAATAGGATTCAAGAAGAGAGAACAGAAGTATATCCAACAGGAGTGATGGCTTGACTAGAGTCTAGAGCAGAAATGACAGAAACAGGCAAAAAGGTGATGGTTGACACTGGAGGTGAGTGTGTGTGCTTAGAGAAGACATGGTG
>NW_027791467.1:0-286 GCF_054177405.1 Leptonychotes weddellii | reverse complement strand
CGCCTGGGTGGCTCAGTTGGTTAAGCGACTGCCTTCGGCTCAGGTCATGATCCTGGAGTCCCTGGATCGAGTCCCGCATCGGGCTCCCTGCTCGGCAGGGAGCCTGCTTCTCCCTCTGACCCTCCCCACTCTCATGTGCTCTCTCTCTCATTCTCTCTCTGTCAAATAAATAAATAAAATCTTAAAAAAAAAAAAAAAACGATGTTAGGATGTCTGAATAACCATACAGTTAGTTAACTGGCTGACTGAACTGAACGGTTTCACCTTTGGCCCGACAATCTTGCAT
>NW_027791466.1:0-3264 GCF_054177405.1 Leptonychotes weddellii | reverse complement strand
CCCCCCACAAAAAGAAAAGCCTCATTGGTTAAGACAGGATATTTTTAGAGGATAACTGCTGCAAAAATAGATCTAAAGATTTAGGGGCTCAACTTAATGGAAGTTTATACCTCGTTCATATTTCAATCTCAAGCAAGTTGTTTGGGTTAAGGGACTTTTTTTCATCCATGGTGACATTCTTGCCCTGGACTCCTTTTATTCTGCTGTTCCACCATCCCATAGGGCCTCACAGTCTTCAACAACCAGCAAGCAGAAGGGGTCAAACCATGAGGAAGGCACACCCACTTTGTGAAAGCCTTGGTCCCAAAGTGGCACACACTACTTTTCCTTTCATTCACTTGGCTAATGACTAGTACAACTAGTACAATGACTAGTACAGTTACTACACATAGTATAAGGGGGTGGTATAGAGGTAGCAAATGTAATAATTGGTTTGGCAACTACCTTCCAGCTACAACTTTATGGTGTGAACAAAGAGACCAGATTTTGGTGAACAGTTAGACTTATCTACAGTAAGAACAAAATGGAAAATATCACTTAATAAGCAAACTTGTCATATCTGGGCCTTTAACTGGTCAAAAAGATATTAATAAAAATTTACTTTAAAAAGCTTGAAAATATTTGATATACAAAAATATTGTTCAGCGTTTCATATAGCAATTCTCTTTTCTGGACAGGATTAGGTTTATCATAAAGAATACATTTCCTTTGGTGAGTATCTGGGTAGAAAATATGAATAGTGGTCTTCCTCAAACAAGGATAATTCCAGCACAGGAATGACGCGTTATTCAAGAAATGAATTTTGAAACTGCTTTGGATTGTATTAACATGAACAGAAATCAAACAATTATAAAAAATTGATGTTGTTATCTATGATGTCTGTGATGCCTGTGTTTTAACCACTAGTGTTAATGTTCTGCATTAAATCCCCATGGTATACACTCAATCTGTTTCATCGTTTCTAAAACAGAACACTTGCTGTCTAATTGAGTCATGTTTGCATTTCCAGCTGTGTGTAGGCAGCTAGCCACATTCTTTTCTATTCATATAAACAGACTATTACAATTATGTAAACAGTATAACTTTTAAATGCTCATTATGTTCCATTAGCTCTATTTACTAGACTCACATAGTCTCAAAACATAAAAATTTGAAAGAAAGGATATTAGATTAGGATAGTATTCTCAGACTGGCCAACAATGTATATACCTAGTTTTATACAAAGAAGAGGAAGCAGAAATCCTTTTTTTAATAAGGAAAATCTGATGTAGTATAGCAACAGAAGATTCCCTTTATAGATGGGCCATTTCCATGGGTGTCAGTCTAACAGATAAATAGAAATTGATGTAAACTAGGGTATACGTTTGATTTAAGGACTCATGGTTGAATTTACATGAATGTATCAGTTATCAAATTCTGAGTCTAAACAATATTTAAATAAAGCATTAAGGTGACATTTAGAATTTTTACTTTACTTTGGAAAGAAGTAGAAAATTAAATTCCTCTTCCCCATCATATTTCTCATTGATATAAAAGAGGACAGTACTTTTTTATTCCTCTCACTCACTTGGCTAATCTTGGGATTGATATAAAATTAATAAGGTCTTTGTTTAGGGGAGGAAAATAGTCCAATGGATGGAAACAAGGTGAAAGTGCCGTAGAGAAAATAAATGCTTTATTAACAGTTATTATTAATGAGTGCTCCAATTCTTGATGCTGAAATAATATTGTAGAATAAGTCCTTTCTAAATCAAATGATGAATTGATGCTATGTATATTTAATGGCATTCAAATAGTTTGAAATCATACATTTACAGTATAAAAATGATTCTAATGACAAATTCCTTCAATAATTATATAATCATGCTATTGTATGGTTGGAAAGAATCTTACATATCAGGAAAGCATTTACTTTTCAACTCGGAAATCTCGTTTCCTCCAAAAGGAAATCAGGAAGGTTCCTTTGAATATTCCAGTCAGGAAGGATTTCAGTGTAATTGCAGGGCTGCAGGATTCATTTCTGAACAAATCTGTTTGTAACATAGATTAGCTTCATAAAACCTGCTTTTCCTTAATTATCACTAGATTTACCTTGTTCCATCTTCCACTAGTTTACAGAATAAATTTAATCTGTCTCAAAAATACAATACACTAATCCAATGCCTTTATTCCCTATTTGACTTTAATACCCTGGAGGCCAGAAAATCTTTTGTCATAACCAAGCCTATGACAGGTGTTCAATTATTTGTTGAATAAAAATGAAAATGTTCTAGGGCACCTGGGTGGCTCAGTTGGTTAAGCATCTGCCTTTGGCTCCGGTCATGATATCAGGGTCCTGGGATGGAGTACAGGTCAAATTCCCTGCTCAGCAGGGGGGGTCTTCTCCCACTCCCTCTGCCTCCTACCCCATTCTCATGTTCTGTCTCTGTCTCTCTCTCTCTCTTTTAAAAAAATAAATAAATAAAATGAAAGTGTTCTTTACATAATACTCTATAGTATTATCATAACCACATATCTCACACCATCATAACTTTTTTATTTATTTTATTTTGTTAACTTTATTCATTATATTATGTTAGTCACCATAAAATGCATCATTAGTTTTTGTTGTAGTGACCCACGATTCATTGTTATCGTATAACACCCAGTGCTCCGTGCAATACATGCCCTCCTTAATACCCATCACCAGGCTAACCAATCCCCCCACACCCTCCCCTCTAAAACCCTCAGTTTGTTTCTCAGAGTCCATAGTCTCTCATAGTTCATCTCTCCCTCTGATTTCTGCCCCTTCATTTTTCCCTTCCTTCTCCTAATGTCCTCCATGCTATTCCTTATGTTCCACAAATAAGTGAAACCATATGATAATTGACTTTCTCTGCTTGACTTATTTCACTTCACAGAATTTCCTCCAGTTCCATCCATGTTGATGTAAAAGTTGGGTATTCATACTTTCTGAAGACTGAGTAATATTCCATTGTATATATGAACCACATCTTCTTTATCCATTCATCTGTTGAAGGGCATCTCGGCTCTTTCCACAGTTTGACTATTGTGGACATTGCTGCTATGAACATTGGGGTGCATATGGTCCTTCTTTTCACTACATCTGTGTCTTTGGGGTAAATACACAGGAGTGCAATTGCTGGGTCATGGAGTAGCTCTGTTTCTAATTTTTTGAGGAACCTCCACATTGTTTTCTAAAGTGGCTGTACCAACTTGCATTCCCACCAACAGTGTAAAAGGGTTCCCCTTTCTCCACAACCT
>NW_027791465.1:0-286 GCF_054177405.1 Leptonychotes weddellii | reverse complement strand
TTTTCAATAGTTCTATTCTGACTTGCTCCTTTGTCCTTTGACTTGCCCACGGAGAGAATTAACCACTGGCTTATCATTTTTTCCATAGTACTTTTCATTATACCACTTCTCACCATGTGAGAACCAACACTGTATCCTATTAATCAACCGCCACTGCAGAACACTGGGCTGGGCATATACAGAAAATAAAAATCTTAAAGTGAAGTGAGTATCTGAAGTATAGACATGGATGAAAATATATATGCTACTTGATATCTCTTTAGCTGTGATGGTAGCCTAGTTTAAC
>NW_027791464.1:0-286 GCF_054177405.1 Leptonychotes weddellii | reverse complement strand
GCAATAAGCAGTGAAGTATTCAGCTGAAGAAGTTGAAGGCAAGACATTGTCGCATTGTTTTTCTTAGGATTTTAAAAAACTTTGACTTTCTTGTGCATGTGACACTTTCAATTGTGTTGGAGAGAATAAGAGCTCTAAATGTAGTACTTGGTTGTCTAAGGAATTCTTGATAGAGACAGACTTCATATGAAGTCTAAATTGTATCACTCACTGTCTGAGTTGTAGCATTAAGATCTTTAGAAGATAAGGGGAGCCTGGGTGGCTCATTCGTTAAGCGTCTGCCTTC
>NW_027791463.1:0-286 GCF_054177405.1 Leptonychotes weddellii | reverse complement strand
GATTTTCTTTACCTGTGATCTATTTTCTGTCATTTTTCTCTCTAAAATCTTATTTTTCAATTCTACTCATTTCCAGAGTTCTACCATTAAACTTTTTACTATCTCGCCCCTGATTCTTACATTTCTACTTTATGACCCTGACTTGCTTTATTAAGTTTTTAAAAGTTATAGTAAATGTTTAGTCACAATTTTTACCTATACTTTGGCTACTATTTCTAGTGAGAGATCTGCATCTCTTATTAGAGATTTACATCTCTTATTATTCCCTTCTTTGCCTTTTTCTCAG
>NW_027791462.1:0-286 GCF_054177405.1 Leptonychotes weddellii | reverse complement strand
ATTTTGTTTATAAGAGTTACTGATGGCTCTCAAAGAGCAGAAAATATGTCATACCCATCTTCATACTCATAGCTTCCAGGCAAAGATGATTATATAAATGATGTCAGATGATCTGAACCTAGGTCGTCTGGCTCCAGAATCTGTGCTCTTAAGGACTATGGTATCCAAGAAAGGAATTTGCTTTTCTTTTTAAATCCGCATCTAGTTCGGAGTAGGTCTTTAAATCGTTTCTATCTCCCCTTTCTCTTGAGTCTTTCACTCCTGTTTTTACTCCGTGATCTGTATT
>NW_027791461.1:0-286 GCF_054177405.1 Leptonychotes weddellii | reverse complement strand
TGGCTCAGTCGTTAAGCGTCTGCCTTCGGCTCAGGTCATGATCCCAGGGTCCTGGGATCGAGTCCCACATCGGGCTCCCTGCTCAGCGGGAAGCCTGCTTCTCCCTCTCCCACTCCCCCTGCTTGTGTTCCTGTTCTCGCTGTCTCTCTCTGTCATATAAATAAATAAAATCTTAAAAAAATATATATATATATATATATATATATATAAAGATGAGGAACTAGCAATACAATGGTTAATATTCCAATTGGGAATAACTTCCTGAAAGCGGACGTAGTATGGACTG
>NW_027791460.1:0-286 GCF_054177405.1 Leptonychotes weddellii | reverse complement strand
TCAAGGTATTTTCACTCCTTTGAGCCCTCAGAGCATTTTATATTTCTCTGAGAACATTAAATCACTTTCTATTTGGTATTATTATAATAAGGTAAAAATTTCATCTGTAATACTAGACTGCTGACTTCTTAAGGAAAGGATCTGACTCCTGATTTAGCATTCATTGCACTTAGCACAGTGCTTTGCATAGAGCAAATACTCAATACTTTGAGTTATGTTAATACTGCCGTCATTATCAAGAATCCAGGTCATTTTACACCCTTCTTCCCCCCCTTCGTATCTAATT
>NW_027791459.1:0-286 GCF_054177405.1 Leptonychotes weddellii | reverse complement strand
CTATGATTACCTGGGAGTATCTGATGCACCTTAGGTAAGTTTTACACCTTGTCATCTAGCAAACCTGGACGACCCACTTCCAGAGTTCCTGGTCCTACCATCTTATTACCTGTTCTTTAACCTTGACTTTCATCTCCAGGGCGGATTTCCTGATGAACAACTGATTAGAAGGAAACAGATGGCTCTGCATGGAATCATGGCACCAGCCAAGCACTGAAGCACCATTCAATGGTGGCTCTCAACAGCAGTGGAGGAGGGACATCCCCTCAGGGAAGAGAACTTTAGG
>NW_027791458.1:0-286 GCF_054177405.1 Leptonychotes weddellii | reverse complement strand
GGAGCCCGATGCGGGACTCGATCCAGGGACTCCAGGATCATGACCTGAGCCGAAGGCAGTCGCTTAACCAACTGAGCCACCCAGGCACCCCCTATTGTTTCTCCTTAACAAGTTTAAATGGTCACTTGCCATCAACTTTACGAGGCCACCATCATTTCTTACCTAGATTTTTGCAATAACTTCCCAGCTGATTTCTCTGCATTTACCATTGCTCCCCTATAGTGCATTGTCCATACAATAGGAATAATCCTTTGAAACTGTAGATCAGCTCCAAACCTTTCAATGG
>NW_027791457.1:0-286 GCF_054177405.1 Leptonychotes weddellii | reverse complement strand
GAGTTATCTAGGGCGCCTGGGTGGCTCAGTTGGTTAAGCGACTGCCTTCGGCTCAGGTCATGATCCTGGAGTCCCGGGATCGAGTCTCGCATCGGGCTCCCTGCTCGGCAGGGAGTCTGCTTCTCCCTCTGACCCTCCTCCCTCTCATGCTCTCTGTCTCTCATTCTCTCTCTCGCAAATAAATTAAAAAAAAAAAAAAGTTATCTAAAAATTGATTAAGAAGTTGGCATTCTTGATTCAGTCTTTACCATTATAGCATTATTAATCATGATAGTTGTGGAAATCT
>NW_027791456.1:0-286 GCF_054177405.1 Leptonychotes weddellii | reverse complement strand
CAGCACTGAGTAGGCACAATTCCGTAAACATCCTTAGGTGCTCTAAGCTGCCATTCCTCAGGCACAACTGTCCAGATAACCGAGTCAGACGTACCCCTCTGGGTATTCTTTTCTCAGCCTGAATGACACAGCCCAGTGCACGAGCTTCTCAGGGCGGCGCAACATCACTCACGTTCTGTCCGCCGGGCACAAAGGCCAACGCTTTGAAGAAGAAATGGATTAAAGCAATTGCACTACTGGGTATTTACCCCAAAGATACAAAAGTAGGGATCCGAAGGGGTACGTG
>NW_027791455.1:0-3264 GCF_054177405.1 Leptonychotes weddellii | reverse complement strand
TTTTTTTAACATATAATGTAATATGATCTTAAATGTTATATGGAATTAATTCAGTTGTTATTTTCATCTAGGATCAATCATAAGTGTGCATGCACACACACACACATGTGCATGCAGGCATACACAAAACCTATTGCTTGTTCCATGATCTAATAATCTCACTTTCAGGTATATATCCAAAGGAAATAAAATTACCTCAAAGAAATATCTGCACTCCCATGCTCACTGGGGCACTGTTCACATTATTCATACCTCATACACTGGAGTATCATTCAGCCTTAAAGAAGAAGGAAATCTTGTCATTTGTGACAACATGGATGAACTTGGATGAACCCAGAGGGTATCATGCTCAATAAAATAATTCAGGCCCAGAAAAAAAAAATATTGTAGGACTATCGCTGAATTTGAAAAAAAGTCAAAATCACAGAAGCAGAGAAAATGGTGATTACCAGGGGTGGGGGAGGAGATGGGGATGTTTGTGAAAGGTACAAGGTTTCTGTTATATGGGATGAGTTTAAGTTCTAGAGACCTAATTTATAGCATGTTGACTATGGTTAATAATTTGTATATTTGAAATTTGCTAAAAGAGTAAATCTTAAGCGTTCTTACCACACAAGCACAAAAGTTAACTATGTGAGATGATAGATATGTTAATTAGCTTGACTGCAGTAATTTCACTATATATATACATATATATATCAAAATATATCTTTTTAATATTTTCATCTTAATACATCTTAAATATACATCTTAAATATATACAATTTTACAAAAATAAGTTAATTCAAGACCAATTAAATTATTTCATTAGGATTTGGTTTTTCTTAGTCTCTCTACTCTGCCTCCTTCTGCATTAGGGTCAGTCTTGATTCTACGGAAAAGACGGTAGCAGCAAATTCAAGTCCAGTATAAAAGAGCAAGTGTCTCTTCTCCAGGAATCTAGCAAAAATCTTATAGCACCACTCTGGCTCTATCCCAGTATCAGTGACTATAGCTGGTGAATATCATACTTTTTAGGCATAGGTCACATAACCATCCTTGAAGCATTGGGTAAAGACAGCTCCATCTAAAATCCATCAATGGAGGAGGAGGGCTTTCCAGTGGCAAATTGGGTGGAAGACAAAAAGAGTAGCTGTCCATGCAATATTTGAAAATATATATACCAGAGACAAAAATTGGAAAATATTAAAAAAATCTTATGGTCGGGCGCCTGGGTGGCTCAGTTGGTTAAGCGACTGACTTCGGCTCAGGTCATGATCCTGGAGTCCCGGGATCGAGTCCCGCATCGGGCTCCCTGCTTGGCAGGGAGTCTGCTTCTCCCTCTGACCCTCCTCCCTCTCATGCTCTCTGTCTCTCATTCTCTCTGTCTCAAATAAATAAATAAAATCTTTAAAAAAAAAAAATCTTATGGTGGTAAGATTATAAATTGTCTTCTCTATTTTTCAAAGTTTTATGTTGGATAATTTAAAATTATATTTTATTATATAGCTATACATCAATCCTCATTATTTGCAGATTCTGTATTTCCAATTTTGCCTACTCTCAATTATTTGTTATCTCCAGTATCAATATTTGCTGCACCTTCACAAGGCAATGTTCTGCCTTGTTTCAGCTCTCATACTGTAAAGAGGTATCCATTTTGTGATCTATTTAGTGCCACAGTTTTACAGTAACTGCTTTTGTTGGTGATTTTATTATTTAAAATGATGTGTCCACCAGCCCCGTCCCTCCTCCAATAGGGCTAGCATTCTTAATTCTTAAGTTCAAGAAGGCAGAGATGTGCCTTAAAAGGAGAAAATCTGTTAGATAAGCTTTATTCAGGCAAGAGTTATAGTGCTGTTGGCCATGAGCTCAATGTTAATGAATCAACAATACAGATTAAATAAAATGTCTTTAAACACTTTATATATATAAAAAAATAAGTTTCTGTATTGATTAATGAAAATGTTGTGACCAGAGGTTATGCAGGAATCTAATTCTGCATTTCTTCTAGGAGTAAGGATTCAGAATTGCTAATTCAGTGTTCATAATGATGTAAGAGAACATAATGACCATGAATAATGAGAACAGAATGCAAGTATATATGTGTTTTAAATAAATATAATAAAATTACATCATCAATATCATGAATTTTATAAATGAATACAGGAAATAAATACAAAAGGCTAATATAAATGTAAAAGGACAAAATTAACAATATAAAAAAGTAATTTCTCAAAGATATTTTAGCAACATAATCTATCCTTGAAATAAACATTCTAAAGAAAACATTTGATATTGATCTACATACATCAAAGTGGTTACTAGCTGCAGAAAATTTTGAATAGTTTATCAGATTTAATATTTTTCTATGCATGTTGTTCATAATTATAGCTTATATATCAGATCTTCAATTAAAATCAATTATTGAAAATTCTGAAGAAATATTTTAATATGAAAACAAGTTTCCAAATAAACCATCAAACTACAGATTTTCAATAAATTTCAACCTGCAGTGTCTCTGCTAATTAAATAGCCTTAAATACTTGTGTACCCAAAGTACTTGATTTATTTTGCCAAACTGTAACTTCTTGTTGCAAAAGTTAAATTGTAAAAATGTTTTATGGACTTGTAAATTTTAGACTGGAAAAGGTGTTCCAGGCAATATAGCAATAATGGTTTAGAGTTACCTTGGAAAATGAAGATCATTAGGGATTAAATAATTTTACTAGGAATATAATTATAATGCACATAAGAAATATCAGGCAATGCTCCAAGTTCAAGAAAATTCCCTTCATCTATAAACACATATACTCTTCGGGTTCTAGCAATTTTGGGGTGGAGTCTTTTGGGTTTTCCACATAAAGTATCATATCATCTGCAAAGAGGGAAAGTTTGACTTCTTTGCCAATTCGGATGCCTTTTATTTCTTTTTGTTGTCTGATTCCTGTGGCTAGGACTTCTAATACTATGTTGAATAGCAGTGGTGGTAGTGGACATTCCCCCTGCCATGTTCCTGACCTTAGGGGGAAAGCTCTCAGTTTTTCCCCATTGAGAATGATATTCGCTGTGGGTTTTTCATAGATGGCTTTTATGATATTGAGGTATGTACCTTCTATCCCTATACTCTGAAGAGTTTTAATCAAGAAAGGATGCTGTACTTTGTCAAATGCTTTTTCTGCATCTATTCAGAGGATCATATGGTTCTTGTTCTTTCTTTTATTAATGTATTGTATCACCTTGATTGATTTGTGGATGTTGAACCAACCTTGTAGCCCAGGGATA
>NW_027791454.1:0-286 GCF_054177405.1 Leptonychotes weddellii | reverse complement strand
CTCCAAGGGATTCTGATATACATCAAAGTTTGAGAATTAATGCCTAAGCAGTATTTCTCAAATTTGAATATGCATATGAATCACCTTAGGATTTAATAAATCAGAGTGGGGCCTAAGATTGCACATTTATAAAACATTTTTCTGAAGATTTTTTTTTTAAGTAATCTCTACACCCAAGGTGGGGCTTGAACTCACAACCCCTGAGGTCAAGAGTCACATGCTTTTCTGACTGAGCCAGCCAGGTGCCCCCTGAGACTATACATTTTGAACAAGCTTTCTGGTGATG
>NW_027791453.1:0-286 GCF_054177405.1 Leptonychotes weddellii | reverse complement strand
TTAATCTCATGGATCTTACAGTGTTACTACCTTTCTTGCATACCAAAAATCTGTTTTCTCAACACCAAAATGATTACTCATTTGATTTAACCCACAGTACACAGAGCCACTACTATTCTAACATTATGATTAAGAAAAACAATTTAAAATTTGTCTTGAAAGAGCTTTAGACCCTCAACTCTATGGTCAACTAATCTTCGACAAAGCAGGAAAGAATGTCCAATGGAAAAAAGACAGTCTCTTCAACAAATGGTGCTGGGAAAATCGGACAGCCACATGCAGAAGA
>NW_027791452.1:0-286 GCF_054177405.1 Leptonychotes weddellii | reverse complement strand
GATGCAGGGCTCAATCTCAGGACTCTGGGATCATGACCTGAGCTGAAGGCAGATGCTTAGCCAACTGAGCTACCCAGGTGTCCCTTAAGTACTTTTATAATATAACTCTATTTGGAGTCAAGGGGATGAGAAATATGCTTATTGCCAAGTGCAGTGTATATGGGGTTTGTGTGTGTGTGTGTGTGTGTGTGTAAGAGAGAGGATAGACAAACTGACAGACTTACCAAATCCATATTAATTCCTCATCACCCATAGCGTGAAATCAGTAGATAGTGTCTAAAATGGG
>NW_027791451.1:0-286 GCF_054177405.1 Leptonychotes weddellii | reverse complement strand
CAATGTCATTTTCTTTTGCTCAGTCTTGCACATCATGACCTTTGCATTGTGACTTCTGATCACTGTCTAGTTGATGAGATGATTGTCACTCAACTTCTCTAATCCCCTAATGATGGCAGGCTGGTTCCCGCAGGGATGGGGGAAAATTTGGGTTAGGCCAGATGCAATGTCCACACAAACCAAAGCATATTTAGAACAGTCACTTGCCAAAATAATAATAATAATAATAATAAATTGTAAAAAAGAAGCACTCATTTGCAGGGAGTGGGCCAAATATACTCAATTT
>NW_027791450.1:0-286 GCF_054177405.1 Leptonychotes weddellii | reverse complement strand
GCTTCTCCCTCTCCCACTCCCCCTGCTTGTGTTCCCTCTCTCGCTGTGTCTCTGTCAAATAAATAAATAAAATCTTAAAAAAAAAAAACAAAACAAAACTCCAGTTTAAAAAAAAAATACAAAACTGAGATAATATTAAACAGATATTTTATGTCCTTTTCCTCTTAATTATAGTGTTGTTTTTCTTTTTCCTTTTTTTTGGGGGGGGGGAGGGGCAGAAGTCGAGGGAGAGAGAGAATCCTAAGCAGAATCCTATGCAGGCTCCTCGCCCAGCACAGAGCCTGAT
>NW_027791449.1:0-286 GCF_054177405.1 Leptonychotes weddellii | reverse complement strand
TGGGTGCCAGCCCGCTGCCCCTCCCTTCTTTTTGGCGGCGTGTGTGTGTGTGTGTGTGTGTGTGTGTGTGTGTGTGTGCGCGCGCGTGCGCTGCTGCCCGGGGCCTCAGAGCAGGGCGGCCGAGGAGTGGGTCCCAGACCAGGCAGGCAAGGGAGGGGGCTGTGAGGGCCGAGCCCAGCCACCCTCTGTGGTCCCCCCCAGGCCTGCGGCTGATCCACGTGGGGAGGTCTACCCTGATTTGGGGTATCCGTGGGTTCCATTCCCTGCCACCAGTCCTGGCGGTTCC
>NW_027791448.1:0-286 GCF_054177405.1 Leptonychotes weddellii | reverse complement strand
GGGACTCCAGGATCATGACCTGAGCCGAAGGCAGTCACTTAACCAACTGAGCCACCCAGGCGCCCCTAGAATTTTCCAGTTTCATTCTTCTGCACGTGGCTATCCAAATTTCCCAACACCATTTACTGAAGGGACTCTTGCTTTTCCATTGGATATTTTTTCCTTCTTTGTTGAAGATTAGTTGACCATAGAGTTTAGGGTCCATTTCTGGGTGTCTATTCTGTTCCATCGATGTATGTGTCTGTTTTTGTGCCAGGACCATGCTGTCTTGTTGATCACAGCTTCC
>NW_027791447.1:0-286 GCF_054177405.1 Leptonychotes weddellii | reverse complement strand
TGGGAATGCTTTCCATTGGCTCCTGTGTCCCTTTGACATGCCCCCCCACATACACAATGTTATGGCTTTAAAAAACAAAACAAAACTTCCTTACTTTCTGAACTATTGGATGCCTTAAATTTATCTTGTATATTTCCTGCCCCAATCTCAGAATCAACAATTTCTTTCAGGAGCCCTTGTTTCTTTTATTGGAGAATGGTATTAGAAATCAAGATCTGGGGGGTGCCTGGGTGGCTCAGTTGGTTAAGTTGCTGACTCTTGATTTCAGCTCAGATCATGATCATTG
>NW_027791446.1:0-286 GCF_054177405.1 Leptonychotes weddellii | reverse complement strand
CATTTTTTTAAATTGAAGCTAAGGGCATCAGAAAACAGAGGATGTATGTGCACAGTAAGCCCATAACATTCTTATTTCAATAAGGCAGGGTTTCCTTAACTATAAAACAGACTTGTTTTGAGGATTAAATGATAACGTCAAATGCTCAGCATGATGTCTGGAGCATAAATCACTCAATAACCATTAGTCACTATTAATTGTAAATGTTTGTGAGTTAAATTGAACTTTGAACCCTGTGAGATGGGTATTATTATTACCTCTGAGGAAGCAGAGCGGACTGGTGGCT
>NW_027791445.1:0-286 GCF_054177405.1 Leptonychotes weddellii | reverse complement strand
ATAGTATAAACACGGCACAATGTCAGAAATCGTCCCAGCAGGGTGACCAGTGGATGACTGTTGATTGTACTAATCTATTATTCTTGCAAGTCTTTTGCAGGTTTGGATGATTTCAAATTAAAAATTGGGGGAGAAAGTCAGTCACTGTTTAATATCCACACACATCTGTGTGCATATGTAGACACACACAGGCCAATGGCCTGCTGTCATGATGGTGAAGAACCATCTCCCCAGTGGGGAACATTGGGATAACCAAGCATCCTGGTTGGCCTAAGACAGACATTGT
>NW_027791444.1:0-3264 GCF_054177405.1 Leptonychotes weddellii | reverse complement strand
GAACGTTCTGGGCATCAGTCAAACATGAAGGGAAACGGCCATTCCAGCCCCAAGACTGACCACCATAAAAGCCTAAATGCATCCTCCTTTTGCTGCTCTCAATGTATGTTTGGACCAGCTTGAGACTTGCTTTACTACCTCCATGAAGCTTGATTACATTATTAATGAGCTGTTGTATATTTTTAAAGATTTTATGTTGAAGTAATCTCTGCATCCAAAGTGGAGGCTCAAACCCACAATCCCAAGATTGAAAGTTGCGTGCTCTACTGACTGAACCAGCCAAGAGCCTCTAATAAACCATTTTATAACCTCTTTATGTGTATATAAGGCTATAAGTCTCAACATTCAAACCTAACTTCGGGGTGGGGAGAGACAGCCTGTCTCTCAGGGTAGCTACAACAATTTAGGAAGAAACAACAATAATTTTACCCAAACTCCTCCAGAAAAGTGAAAGAGAAACACTACCCAATTCATTCTGTCACGAAAGTATTGCACTGATAACATTGTCAGAAATAAAGAAAGAAAAAAATCCCAAGAAAATCAGAGAACCATGGAACCACACTGACACAGTTATAAAATTTAAACCAAAATTTAAGCAAATTACATCTAAAATTACATAAAGGGAAAATACATCCTGACCAAGTGGAATTTGTTCCCAGAATACAAAGTTAGGTGAACATTTGAAAATCAATTAGTGCCATTCATTATTTTGACAAAATAAGCAAAAAAATCATATATTCATACCAACACATGTCTCAAAAGCATGAAATTAGCACTTCATCAAATTAAATATTCTGCTCTTCAAAAGATACTGCTAAGAGAGTGAAATGATAAGTCATTGACTGGGAAAGAATATTTACAGATTTATACCTGATAAAAATACTTATATCTGAAGACTCCATAATAAGAAAAACATGACCCAATTTAAAAATGGGCAAAATTTGGGAAACACTTCATCTGTGAAGATATATGGCTGACAAATAAGCATATGAAAAAATGCATAGCATCATTAGTAATAAAGGAAATGCATATAAAAACCACCATGAAATACAACTAAACACCCACACAACACTGGCTAAAAGTAAAAAGACTAACCATACCAAGTATTGACAAGGATGTGGTGTGCATGGAACTTGCAGTCACTTCTGGTGAGAAAGCAGAATGTTACAGCCTCCTGGGAAACAGCGTGGCCATTTCTTAAAAGCTTAAACATACATCGAAACTATGGTTCAGCCACTGTACTCCTACCAATTAATTTGGAGAAAAGACAGTACATATTCATACAAAAGCTTGTACACAACTCTTCAGAGCAAGTTTATTTGTAATAGCTCAAAACAGGAGACAACCCTAATGTCCATCAACAAGCAACTAAATAAACACATTGTGGTAATCCATACATAGAACACTATTCAGCAATAAAAGGGAATGAACTATGCATACACACATTATAAATGAATCTCAAAATATTTTTTTCTGAGTATAATAAATCAAAATATGAGGTGGCATAATTATGATCGAATTTATATAAAATCTACATGATGCAATCTAACACATGATGATGTATTAGGGATCGATAGGCAATGGGAATAGAAAGGTGGGAGAGGCTGGAGGGGAGATTGTAAAAGAACTTAGAAATGTTCTGGTGGAGGGGCACCTGAGTGGCTCAGTTGGTTAAGCGACTGCCTTCGGCTCAGGTCATGATCCTGGAGTCCTGGGATCGAGTCCCACATCGGGCTCCCTGCTCAGTAGGGGGTCTGCTTCTCCCTCTGACCCTCCCACCTCTCATGATCTCTCTTTCTCATTCTTTCTCTCTCAAATAAATAAATAAAAATCCTTTGCCAGATCGATGTGGTGCTCTCGCGCTCTCCCGGGCCGGGTCTAAGCCGCGTCAGACGAGGGACAGACATTCCTGGCGAATGGGACCGCTCTTCTCGTTCTGCCCGCGGGCGCCTCGCTCCTTCGCCTCTGCCCGCCGTGGCGGTGAGGTGGGGGGTGCGGGGGGGGGGGGTGCAGGCTCCGGCCCGACCCCGCCTTCCCGTGTTCTGCCTGACGGCGCTCGCGGGACCGGGGTCCCCCGACGCAGCGGACACTCTCGCTTGCCTTCCCTGGCTTCGTGTGGTGCGCGGTCCTCCCCGCCACGGGGAGGGCCGTCCGGGCGCCGCGCTGCTCACCCGCTTGGGCGTGCTGAGCGCGTTGTGCGCATGGCCCTCCGTGGTGCCCCTGGAGCGCTCCAGGTCGTCTCAGGTGCCTGAGGCCGAGCCGGTAGCGTCGTTTCCCGTTCCCAGCGACCCCCTCCCTCGGGCCACCGCTGTCGGTGGCGTGTCCGAGGAGCGGGTGGTGGAGTCGGTAAGGGAGGCCCACCCCGCCCCCCCCGTGGGACGCGGGCGCCTCGTCGTCCTCCGCCGCAAGCTGTGCTGGTGGTGTGGGGACTGGACTTGGTGGGGCGTGTTGAGCCGGTTGCAGCGGGCCGAGCCCGCGCTCTGGCGCTTGGCCAGCCGAGGGGCTGCCGCCTTTTTGCCCGGCATGCCGTGCTTGTCTCCGCTTGTCGTTGCCTCGCCGGAGGCGCGAAACTCCCGGTTGGTCGGTGACGCGAGCACAGCGTGCGTGGCGGGGCGAAGGGCGGTCTCCTCCTGGGGTCCGGCCGCGAGCGCTCAGGATTGCCTTGTTGTGCCTGTCCCTTACCGCGTTTTGGTTTTTTTTTTTTATTTTTCTAAAATTTTTAAAAGAAAAAAAAAAATAAAAATCTTTAAAAAAAAATGTTCTGGTGGAAGAAGAAATACATTTGTTATCATGATGATGTTGATAGTTTCACAGGTATAGATACATATATAGGCCAGCACATGTATATGTCCAAAGATAACAAATTGCCAATATTACTTCCATACAATGGTTTAAATAATGAAGATAAGGAACTTAAGTCTGTGGCCACAAGAACACGATAGGATCATATGGAAATTCTTACTTTATTTTTTTTCAAGGTTTTATTTATTTATTTGAGAGAAAGAGAATAAGAGAGAGAGAGCATGAGGGGGGGAGGGTCAGAGGGAGAAGCAGACTCCCCGCTGAGCAGGGATCCCGATGTGGGACTCGATTCCAGGACTCCAGGATCATGACCTGAGCCAAAGGCAGTCGCTTAACCAACTGAGCCACTCAGGTGCCCTGAAATTCCTGCTTTAAACAACTAAATAAAACCAGACCAAATACATGTTAAAATGGTTTTTAGACATTGCACCCCAGGTAGCACACAACATTCATGGATGGCTG
>NW_027791443.1:0-286 GCF_054177405.1 Leptonychotes weddellii | reverse complement strand
TTTTTTTTTTAACATATAATGTATTATTTGTTTCAGAGGTATGGGTCTGTGATTCATCAGTCTTACACAATTCACAGTACTCACCACAGCACATACCCTCTTTATCTCTCCTTCAAATCTGAATAATAACCTCACCAGGTAGAGTATTCTTGGTCGTAAGTTTTTTCCTTTCAGCATGAAGTGTCACCTTTAAATGGGACAGATCCTGCCATATACTCACAGTATATGCATATGACTAAATGTGTGAGGTGATGGATGTGTTAATCAACTAGATGGGGGAGATCCT
>NW_027791442.1:0-286 GCF_054177405.1 Leptonychotes weddellii | reverse complement strand
AACATATAGGTACAATATGTGTGTGTGTTTGTGTGTATGTACATCTGTATTTATCTGTTTCTTTATCTGTACATATTTAAAAAAAATTATTTCATAATGAAACCTCCAGTCCCATCCAGTACCACAGGGTTCATTTTTGCTTTACCCCTTTCCATATTTGCAAGAGCCCAAAGGACATTAGGTAGGGCATCTGTTGGGGTAGGGAGGTGTATGGTACAGCAGCAGCCCAGCATGATACTATAATTTTCCCTCTTATCACTCCTTTATCCATGTTTTTTTTTTTTTT
>NW_027791441.1:0-286 GCF_054177405.1 Leptonychotes weddellii | reverse complement strand
GTTCTAGCCAGGGCAATTAAGCAAAAAAAAAAATAAAAGGCATCCAGATTGGAAAGGAAGAAGTAAAACTATTTATATTTGCATATTAAATAATATTATATATAGGAAATCCTACGAATCAAAAAAAATTACTGGAACTAATGAATGGGTTCAGCAAAGTTGCCAAATATAAGAGCAATGCACAACGGTCAACCGTATTTCTGTACCCTTGCAGTGAACAATCCAAAAATGAAGTTAAGAAAACAACTCTGTTTACAATACCATCAAAAAGAACGAAACATTTAGG
>NW_027791440.1:0-286 GCF_054177405.1 Leptonychotes weddellii | reverse complement strand
TATAGTCAGTGAAAATATCCTTTAAGAACGAAGGTTAAGTAAACATATTTTCAGATAAATGCATTTGTCACCAGTTGACCACAAGAGCTTCTAAGGAAGGTTATTTAGGCTGGGATAAAATGATATCAAATAATAATTTATATCCTCAGAAAGGAAGAGAGAACATCAGAAATGGTAAACGGGTGGGTAAATGTAAAAGATTATTTTACTCTTAAATTCTTTTTTTTTTAAAGATTTTATTTATTTTTATTTTTTATTTATTTATTTTTAAAGATTTTATTTATTT
>NW_027791439.1:0-286 GCF_054177405.1 Leptonychotes weddellii | reverse complement strand
GCGACGCGCACACAGAGCAGGGCCGGCTGTGCTCTGTGCCGTCCAGCGGGACAGCTCCCGGTCAGCTCGCTGGGTCTCCACAGAGAGCCTGCGGGAAGCCAGGCCTCACGCTTTCCCGAGAGGACCGTGGGCTCTGGGAGGCCTGGGGACTGAGGGCAGTCACGGGTGGCCCTGTCAGTCGGCCCCGCGGGTTTGGCTGCAGATCCTCCTCCTGCGCCCCTAGGACGAGATCCAACAATGGGGTCATGGAGTCCTGGGGAATCCCTCGGATAGAGGAGCATTCCTG
>NW_027791438.1:0-286 GCF_054177405.1 Leptonychotes weddellii | reverse complement strand
GCGCCTGGGTGGCTCAGTTGGTTAAGCGACTGCCTTCAGCTCAGGTCATGATCCCAGGGTCCTGGGATCGAGTCCCGCATCGGGCTTCCTGCTCTGCGGGGAGCCTGCTTCTCCCTCTCCCACTCCCCCTGCTTGTGTTCCCTCTCTCGCTGTGTCTCTCTCTGTCAAATAAATAAATAAAATCTTTAAAAAAAAAAAAGTGAGACATTCTTTGGAAGTTTTTCCTACACAGTTACTCTGTTTGAATCAGCCTTTGATCAGAGAGTAAACACATTTTGATGTTAAT
>NW_027791437.1:0-286 GCF_054177405.1 Leptonychotes weddellii | reverse complement strand
TCTACTGTCGTCTTTTTTGCTCAGTTCCTTTGCCTCCCCAGGTCCATGACTCTCCGAGGTCGACACATAACACTACATGTACTGTTTTATTAAGCTAAATAATCATATTCATATAAGAGAAAAAGACTGTGTTCTGACTAAAGAAGAATTTATCTGTTTTTATTTATCTTAAATTTTTTAAAGATTTTATTTATTTATTTATTCGACAGAGAGAGGGCACACAAACAAGGGGAGGGGAAGGCAGAGGGAAAGGGAGAAGCAGGTCCCCCCACTGAGCAAGGAGCCT
>NW_027791436.1:0-286 GCF_054177405.1 Leptonychotes weddellii | reverse complement strand
CAGAAGAGCACAAGCAGAGGGAGTGGCAGAGGGAGAGGGAGAAGCAGGCTCTGCACTGAGCAGGGAACCTGACACGGGACTCGATCCCAGGACCCTGAGATCATGACCTGAGCCGAAGGCAGACACTTAACCATCTGAGCCACCCAGGCGCCCTGAATCAGAATTGTCTTGCTCAAGGTTGTAGGCAATTAAAATATTTCTTGTGTGAATGGGAAAATTAACATTGATTTGCACAGTGACAATTATTTTTTCACTAACAACTGCACCTTTGTTCCATTTCCATGTT
>NW_027791435.1:0-286 GCF_054177405.1 Leptonychotes weddellii | reverse complement strand
TTGTTGAGTAAATATCGGAATTTGGCAAATGCTTCCTGGAGCGACTGTGTTCCCTGGGTCTTTTGGCTCTCAAACTCACTGTAACCTGGGGCATCCTCCGCAGGCCTCCCTGTGGCAACTGACCCCCTCATGGGTGACCAGGAACCCACCTTCTAGAGAAGCCACTTGCCCTCCAGCCATTGAGAGAATGAAAGAAACCGTTAAGCTCCTACTGGCCATGTTGGGGGGCCCTGACTTGCTATCTCTCCTTAGCATTTCTGTTTTCTTTTGGAAAAAAATACACTTA
>NW_027791434.1:0-286 GCF_054177405.1 Leptonychotes weddellii | reverse complement strand
TCCTGTGTCCTCCTGTGGGGAAGGGGCGAGGGGGCTCTTGCGGTGTCCCATCATGGGGGCTCCACTCTCATGGCCTCATCACCCCCCTGGCCTCATCACCCCCCAAAGACCCCCACCTCCTCATATCATCACCTCGGGGTTCAGTTTCAACATAGGAATTTGGGGGGAACACAAAGACTCGTCTACAACATTGAAACCCTGAGGCCTTTCCTTATCTTACGGACATGATGGGCCTGAAAGTCTGTGGAACATCCTGTTGGAGCCCCCGCCTCTCCTTTGTCCTGTT
>NW_027791433.1:0-3265 GCF_054177405.1 Leptonychotes weddellii | reverse complement strand
ATTCTTTCCTGCTTTGTCGAAGATTAGTTGACCACAGAGTTGAGTGTCCATTTCTGGGCTCTCTATTCTGTTCCACTGATCGATGTGTCTGTTTTTGTGCCAGTACCATACTGTCTTGATGATGACAGCTTTGTAATAGAGCTTGAAGTCCAGAATTGTGATGCCACCAGCTTTGCGTTTCTTTTTCAACATTCCTCTGGCTATTCGGGGTCTTTTCTGGTTCCATACAAATTTTAGGATTATTTGTTCCATTTCTTTGAAAAAAGTGGATGGTATTTTGATAGGGATTCCATTAAATGTGTAGATTGCTCTAGGTAGCATTGACATCTTCACAATATTTGTTCTTCCAATCCATGAGCATGGAATATTTTTCCATTTCTTTGTGTCTTCCTCAGTTTCTTTCTTGAGCATTTTATAGTTTTCTGAGTACAGATTCTTGGTCTCTTTGGTTTGATTTATTCCTAGGTATCTTATTCTTTTTGGTGCAATTGTAAATGAGACTGACTCCTTAATTTGTCCTTCTTCTGTCTTGTTGGTGTATAGGAATGCCACTGATTTCTGTGCATTGATTTTATATCCTGCCACTTTACTGAATTCCTGTATGAGTTCTAACCATTTTGGGGTAGAGTCTTTTGGGTTTTCCACATAAAGTATCATATCATCTGCAAAAAGTGAGAGTTTGACTTCTTCTTTGCCGATTTGGATGCCTTTGATTTCTTTTTGTTGTCTGATTGCTGTGGCTAGGACTTCTAATACTATGTTGAATAACAGTGGTGATAGTGGACATCCCTGCCGTGTTCGTGAACTTACGGGGAAACCTCTCAGTTTTTCCCCATTGAGAATGATATTCGCTGTGGGTTTTTATGATATTAAGGTATGTACCCTCATGCCTATACTCTGAAGAGTTTTGATCAAGAAAGGATGCTGTACTTTGTCAAATGCTTTTTCTGCATCTACTGAGAGGGACGTATGGTTCTTATTCTTTCTTTTATTAATGTATTGTATCACATTGATTGATTTGTGGGTGTTGAACCAATGTTGCACCCCAGGGATAAATGCCACTTGGTAGTGATCAATAATCCTTTTAATGTACTGTTGGATCCTATTGGCTAGTATTTTGATGACATTTTTTGCATCCATGTTCATCCAGGATATTGGTCTGTAAGAGAATTACAGATGGGGACTTTGGTTTTGGGATCAAGGAAATGGTGGTCTCATAAAATGAGTTTGGAAGTTTTCCTTCCATTTCTATTTTTTGGAACAGTTTCAGAAGAATAGGTATTAATTCTTCTTTCAATGTTTGATAGAATTCCCCTGGGAAGCCATCTGGCCCTGGGCTTTTCTTTCTTGGGAGATTTTTGATTGCTACTTAAATTTCCTTAATGGCTATGGGTCTGTTCAGGTTTTCTATTTCTTCCTGGTTCAGTTTTTATAGTTTACACATCTCTAGGAATGCATCAATTTCTTCCAGATTATCTAATTTGCTGGCTTATTGTTGCTCATAATATGTTCTTATAATTGTTTGTATTTCTTTGGTGTTGGTTGTGATCTCTCCTCTTTCATTCATGATTTTATTTATTTGGGCCATTTCTCTTTTCTTTTTGGTAAGTCTGGCCAGGGATTTATCAATCTTGTTAGTTAATTCTTTCAAAGAACCAGCTCCTGGTTTTGCTGATCTGTTCTACTGTTCTTTTGGTTTCTATTTCATTGATTTCTGCTCTGATCTTTATTATTTCTCTTCTCCTGCTGGATTTAGGCTTTATTTGCTGTACTTTCTCCAGCTCCTTTAGGTGTAGGCTTAGGTTGTGTATTTGAGACCTTTCTTCTTTCTTGAGAAAGGCTTGTAGTGCTATATACTTTTGTCTTAGGACTGCCTTTGCTGCATCCTAAAGATTTTGAACAGTTGTGTTTTCATTTTCATTTGTTTCCATGAATTTTCTTCTTTAATTTCCCGGTTGACACATTCATTCTTTAGTAGGACGCTCTTTAGCCTCCATGTATTTGAGTTCTTTCTGACTTTCCTCTTGTGTCTGAGTTCTAGTTTCAAAGCACTGTGGTCTGAAAATAGGCAGGGAATGACTCCAATCTTTTGGTACCATTTGAGACCTGATATGTGACCTAGGATGTGATCTATTCTGGAGAATATTCCTTGGGCACTAGAGAAAAATGTGTATTCTGTTGCTTTGGGATAGAATGTTCTGAATATATCTGTGAAGTCCATTTGTTCCAGGGTGTCACTTAAAGTCTTTATTTCCTTGTTGATCTTTTGCTTAGATGATCTGTCCATTTCAGTGAGGGTGGTGTTAAAGTCCCCCACTATTATTGTATTGTTTTCGATGTGTTTCTTTGCTTTTGTTATTAGTTGACTTATATAACTGGTTGTTCCCATGTTAGGGCCATAGTTATTTACAATTGTTAGATCTTCTTGTTGGATAGACCCTTTAGGTATGATATAGTGTCCTTCCTCATCTCTTATTATACTCTTTGGTTTAAAATCTAATTTGTCTGATATAAGGATTGCCACCCCAGCTTTCTTTTGGTGTCCATTAGCATGGTAAATTGTTTTGCACCTGCTCACTTTCAATCTCGGTGTTCTTTGGGTCTATAGTGAGTCTCTTGTAGACAGCATATTGATGGGTCTTGTTTTTTTATCCAATCTGGTACCTTGTGTCTTTTGATTGAGGCATTGAGCCCATTTACATTCAGGGTAACTATTGAAAGATATGAATTTAGTGCCATTGTATTGCCTGTAAGGTGACCATTGCTGTATATTGTCTGTGTTCCTTTCTGGTCTATGTTACTTTTAGGCTCTCTTTGTTTAGAGGACCCCTTTCAATATTTCTTGTAGGGCTGGTTTCATGTTTGCAAATTCCTACAGTTTTTGTTTGTCCTGGAAGCTTTTTATCCCTCTTTCCATTTTCAATGACAGCCTAGCTGGATATAGTATTCTTGGCTGCACATTTTTCTCATTTAGTGCTCTGAATATATCATGCCAGTCCTTTCTGGCTGCCAGGTCTCTGTGGATAGGTCTGTTGCCAATCTAATATTTCTACCATTGTAGGTTACAGATCTCTTCTCCCGAGCTGCTTTCAGGATTTTTTCTTTGTCTCTGAAACTTGTAAGTTTTACTATTAGATGTTGGGGTGTTGACCTATTTTTATTGATTTTGAGGTGGGGTTCTCTGTGCCTCCTGGATTTTGATGCCTGTTTCCTTCCCCAAATTAGGGAAATTCTCTGCTATAATTTGCTCCAATATACCTTCTGC
>NW_027791432.1:0-286 GCF_054177405.1 Leptonychotes weddellii | reverse complement strand
CTGTTCATGTCATCTCATTTTTTAATTGGATTATTTGGAGGTTTTTTGGTGTTGTGTAAGTTCTTTATATATTATGGATACTAACCCTTTATTGGGTATGTCTGTTGCAAATATCTTCTCCCACCCAGTAAGCTGTCTTTTTGTTTTGTGGACTGTTCCCTTTTCTGTATAGAAATTATTAATTTTGATGTAGCCCCAATAGTTTATAATTGCTTTTGTTTCCCTTGCCTCAGGAGACATATCTAGAAAAATGTTGAAACTGCTGATGTCAGGGAAATTACTGCCT
>NW_027791431.1:0-286 GCF_054177405.1 Leptonychotes weddellii | reverse complement strand
TGGAACACTTCATCTAGAACTAATGATGTAATGTATGGGGATTAACATAAGATTAAAAATAAATAAATAAATAAATAAATATAAAACAAAACAAAACAAAACACCACCACACAGAAAAAAAAAAAAATCATTAGGTTGAGATGATTGCCTAATTGAACATTATCAATCCAATCATGGAACATCTAATTTTCATGTCAAGTGAATTATTCCAGAAAAAAAGAAAAAAATCTGCTTTCTATTTCTTGTTATAAAGCCATATGGCTAAGATACCAACATTGAAGAAATA
>NW_027791430.1:0-286 GCF_054177405.1 Leptonychotes weddellii | reverse complement strand
GGAACTATATGACATGTCCTAGGAAATCAGTAGGAGATTTAAAAAAAAAATATCATGAAGAAGTCCAGCTTTCTCAACCAAAATTCGGCTCTGGAGGTGAACTTTTTAAATTGACTATGATAAATCCCAGGGATGAGGGGAAGCGTGGACACAGGAGAGAAACTCTATATTAGCATGCAGTTTTGTTTTATTCCTAGCATCTAGGAATGTTAAAATACATGTTAAAAGAAAATGAATAATGGAGTATGGGTCAATGGATGATTAAATGGTACATGGATTGATGGAT
>NW_027791429.1:0-286 GCF_054177405.1 Leptonychotes weddellii | reverse complement strand
GTGTATCAGTTTCATTAACTGATATTTTATTAAGGGACATTTAAATTATTTTTAGTTTTTTTTCCTAATATAATTGATTATACTTGCAGATAAGTTTTTGTGTATTTGTGTGATAATCAGGTAATGAGGAGACATTCCTAGAAGTGGAATTTCTGGGTCAAAGATTATGCATGTTTTCAATTGGGTTATATATTATATATTTATATATAATTTATTATATATTTATATATAATTATATATTATATAATTGCCCTCCAAAAGGATGGTACATACATACTCATATAAG
>NW_027791428.1:0-286 GCF_054177405.1 Leptonychotes weddellii | reverse complement strand
TCAGAGAAAAATAAAATTTAAAAAATTTTGTGTTTCTGTTTATGTTTTTTAAAGAAAATGTTACAGAAAAAAATTGACAAAGGCTTGTGCTAAAAAAAATTAAAAAGTCTTAGAATGAAAGAAATTTGGAATTATTGTTTGGAATGTTCACTTCCTGTTTTAGTATAACATTCCTAGGAGGGTTATTGAAAATGTATAAGTGTAGGGCGCCTGGGTGGCTCAGTTGGTTAAGCGACTGCCTTCGGCTCAGGTCATGATCCTGGAGTCCCAGGATCGAGTCCCGCAT
>NW_027791427.1:0-286 GCF_054177405.1 Leptonychotes weddellii | reverse complement strand
TTTTTTTCATGATTATTACTTTTATAATGCTTTTACAACATTGCATATCAAAATCTTTTTAAAATGTTTTATTTTTCCTCATTTATTTTTGGTGTCCCTGTTTGCTGTCATCTTTAGCACCTGCTGGGCCTCCTGTTGTAGGATCCAAGAGGTAAGTGACACTCATCTTGAAGCACCTTGAAAATTGTGTATCCCTGGTATCCATGGGAGTGGAGCCCAATTCCTGTCCATGTGGGTAGGTGCTAATACTTCCCCTCACATGTGACTGGAAAGGAGCCAGGTCTCA
>NW_027791426.1:0-286 GCF_054177405.1 Leptonychotes weddellii | reverse complement strand
GGGATAAAAGAACAAACAAAAAACGAAAGACTTTTTCTTTTTTTTTTTTTTTTAAGATTTTATTTATTTATTTGAGACAGAGAGAAAGAGAGACAGAGAGCATGAGAGGGAGGAGGGTCAGAGGGAGAAGCAGACTCCCTGCCGAGCAGGGAGCCCGATGTGGGACTCGATCCCGGGACTCCAGGATCATGACCTGAGCCGAAGGCAGTCGCTTAACCAACTGAGCCACCCAGGCGTCCCAACAAAAGACTTTTTCAACAAATGAGGCTAGAACAATTAAATATCC
>NW_027791425.1:0-286 GCF_054177405.1 Leptonychotes weddellii | reverse complement strand
TTAATTCGAATGATCATGACTAACCAAGCACCAAGTGGTTTTAACATTTAAATATATCTTTCTCTCCATACCTGTTCTCTTAGTAATGAACGTACCCCTACAGGTTCCAAGGAGGATTGTCTTCATCTCCAAATCTCTCTTGAATTCTTTTCTTTCCATCTCTTCCCATGGCCACTCCTTTCCTTCATTTCTTAAGTGGACTAGAATGGTGGTCTGCTCCTGCATCCCCACAGCTTAAGCCTCTCTCTCCTGTTCAGTATTTACTGGCAGAACCATTATACCTCAT
>NW_027791424.1:0-286 GCF_054177405.1 Leptonychotes weddellii | reverse complement strand
TGACCAACCCACAAGAGAAAAAGGGGCCAAAAAAAAAAAAAAAAGAAGTATGGATAGTTCCCAGGAAAGGACATCTATTTTTTTTATTTTTTTTTTTAAAGATTTTATTTATTTATTTGAGAGAGAGAATGAGAGACAGAGAGCATGAGAGGGAGGAGGGTCAGAGGGAGAAGCAGACTCCCTGCCGAGCAGGGAGCCCAATGCGGAACTCGATCCTGGGACTCCAGGATCATGACCTGAGCCGAAGGCAGTCGCTTAACCAACTGAGCCACCCAGGCGCCCAGGA
>NW_027791423.1:0-286 GCF_054177405.1 Leptonychotes weddellii | reverse complement strand
GTTGTGTTGTCTTAGGTCTTTCCCCCATGTTGTGGATTTCTGTAGGATGCAGTAATGTGACATTTTTCTTTATATCTCTAGCGCCTTCTTGCCCGGCATATAAGTGTTTGTAGAATGAAACAAGTAACAGACTGTTCTACACACGTAGACAAATACTTGAACTTCAAACTTCATACCTCTAAATATTTTTTTTTTTTTTAAGATTTTATTTATTTATTTGAGACAGAGAGAATGAGAGAGAGAGAGCACATGAGAGGGGGGAGGGTCAGAGGGAGAAGCAGACTCC
>NW_027791422.1:0-3265 GCF_054177405.1 Leptonychotes weddellii | reverse complement strand
TGATGCGGGGCTCAATGTGGGGCTCGATCCCAGGACCCTGGGATCATGACCTGAGCCGAAGGCAGACGCTTAACAACTGAGCCACCCACATGCCCCATCTGTATTGTTTCTTAAATTCCACATATGAGTGAAATCATATGGTATTTGTCTTTCTCTGACTGACTTATTTTGCTTAGCATAATATCTTCTAGTTTCATCCACATCATTGCAAATGGCAAGATTTCATTCTTTTTGATGGCTGAGTAATATTTCATTGCAGATATATACAGCACATCTTCTTTATCTATTCTTCTGTCGATGGATATCTGGGCTTTTTTCATATTTTTGCTATTGTGAACAGTGTTGCTATAAACATTTGAGTGCATATGCCCCTTTGAATCACTATGTTTGTATCCTTTGGATAAATACCAAGTAGTGCAATTGCTGAGTCGTAGGGTAGTTCTATTTTTAACTTTCTGATGAACCTCCATACTGTTTTCCAGAGTAGCTACACCAGTTTGCATGAAATTCCCATATCAGATCTAAGCCAATTATTGCTTTATATCTTCCCAGCCACACTGATTAGGTTACAAGTAGGGACTAATTATTTAGCTGGTCTAATTAAAGCAAAGCACCATGCTTCTGTGGAGGTCACAGGTGGATGGTCATGTGGAAGGAAAGTTTATTTCCTGCTAGACTCAGACCTCAGAGGAATGAAGCAGAACCTGGCACATCACCTTGTTCATACTTAAAGCTTGGAGTAAAGTCCAACTTGGGGAGGAGGTAAATGATCTGAGATATTTTCGATGGTCAAATCCCTTGTGACAAAGTTTGAGCTCCTGAACAAAGCTGTTCATGAAGACAGCCCTCAGTTATTGAGATAATTTTCTGTTACTGAGATCATTTTAATTGTCATTACAACTAATTTGTTTTGGGCTTTCAATACTTGGAAATATGTAATAAATACTTCAAGCAAATTACTCTGTCTGAATTGATGCTTCCTCCTCTGCTTAAAAAAAAAAAAAAAAGAGCTAGTTGGATTAGATGGTATCCAGATTCACATTCTATGATTCATAGTCTATGACACTAGGTATCATGGTTGAGTCCCTAGAAGAACAATAATGATTGTATCTAACTGGGATTGTACACTCAGCTCTTAATGTTTTAATCAGAACTGCTCTCATTTCATGGCATTGCCATTTTATCCTATGTTATAGACACTCTACAGATACCCCTTTAGGACTCACAAAATAAGTCTGCTGGTATAGTTTCAGTCTTTGAAGCATTATTTTAAAAGGTCCCAAGATCTAGGCCCTTCAAAGTTTGTCTCTTCCCTGAGTAGGGTTCATGTGGTTTGCTGTCCTCCATCAACAGTGTTTCTGCTGTGCTTGGGTTATTCTCTAGTTTCCCACTTTGTGGTTTCAAGCAGCAAATGCTCAAAACTCTTTCTGATATTCTCAACATTGTCATTTTGCTTTAGGTACCTGAGGAATGATCTACTAGAGTCCTTTATTTTCCATAAAATTCAGTTTTTTCAACTGTTTGGCTTAATTCTGGAAAACTTGAGAACATGTGGTAAAAATAAGAATCACTTACCAATTTTTCACTCCAAATTGGAAATCAGAATTGGTCCAGATGGGTCCCATAGGTCATGCTTGAACCTTGAGAGTTGCTTTATTTTTTGTGAAGTCATGTCAAGACCCTCCAAATCCTCGAAAACAGGATCATGAACAAAGAAACAAAGCTCCTAGAGCCTTCACCATCCTAAGTATCAAATAGATTTCTGTGTTATCAGAAATTGGCCTAATAAAAGCATTTATGTTTGCTCATAGAATGCCTTAAAAAATTACCTGTGATGTCTCTCCAAGCATATTTTATCAAGAACTTATTTTTAACTTCATAATAACACAATTTGCAATTCACAGAGGAAAGTTTTCAGTTTTCTAGGGGAACAGTTAGTCTTAGGGATCCTGAGATTCCATAGGGGGGAAGCTTGGTCATCTTGATTCAAAACAAAATCTGTTATAATGACACACTGATGAGTCCAAAAACAATGTTATAAAGTTGTAATGAAAGACTTCAAATTTCAAGTAATGGTTTTGCAACTACATGAGGAAACACTAAAGTTCCATAACAGATTATACACAAATCTGGTACCAGTTGAAATCCACAAACAATACTGAGCTCTTAATACATATAAAGTACCATGCTAATATGATAGCAACATGCGAACAAATTAAATCAAATCTTCATACTCCATGAGTTGGTGCTGTCTCAGGTAAGGCAAACATAGGTACATATGGAAGGGCTTTAGGGTAGGATAGGTCTCACATGAAAAAGAAAAGATACGAGAAAATATTTCCTGGAGGAAATAAAAATTGAAGCAGATTTTGTGAAGTTTGAAGCCATAAAATTAAAAAAGGTAATGATGATGATGATGGTGATGAATAGAACAAAAGCAGAAACAGATCAAACAGTAAGAAATATTTATTAAGACATTACAGATTCTCATAAAGATCATGTGATTTAAATCTAAGTTCCATTAAGAGAAGGTATAGTTTCCTCAGTTTAGGGACAAACAGCTGCAGCTTCAACGATGTGTCTGTGGCCACACAGTTGGTAGTGGAGGAGTCAGGATTCAAACCCAGATTTATCTTACTTCAGAGCTTGAGCATTCACCTGTGTCTTGTCTCTGTGTCTTAGTCTGATGCTTCTTCCTTCTCTGTGTTTCCCATACTCACCCTGTTCTGCATTTAGGATCGCCAAAGGAAGGAACCCAGCCTGGCTTACTCTGCTCTAGGCTACCATTCCAACAGTCAAAACAGAGCTGTATTATGCCAACAAGGCTGATGAAGTGGTGGTGACCCAACAAGGACTAAGGCGTTATGGCACTGTCTGATCTGGTCACAGAGCCAAATAGTGGTCCCAGGGCACCAAGAAGCCCATTGCTGGTAAGACATTTATTCCATGCATGACAGGTAACCTGTGTTCTTTGACCCTCTTACCTATAGCTGCTAAGCGTATCATTCACTCAAAACCAGGTGAATTAAGAGTCAACTAGTGGGGCGGAGCAAGATGGCGGAGGAATAGGAGACCTGGATTTCGTCTCCTCTCAGGAATTCAGCTGGATAGGGATCAAACCATTCTGAACACCTACAAACTCAACAGGAGATCGAAGAAAAGAAGAGCAACAACTCTCTCATCAGAAAAGCGACCACTTTCTGGAAGGTAGGACGTGCGGAGAAGTGAATCCGAGGCAATATTCGGGAGGATAGACGGCGGGGGA